>NW_026557876.1:2239089-2539089 GCF_026930045.1 Uloborus diversus
AGGAAACTCATAAGGAATCTGGGGTTGAGGGGTTTGTAGAAAGGTCGTTGTTCCGTTCTGGAGTTAATTCCCTCAAGTTTGTTTCAAATCTTAGTTTTAACCAGTAGCACTGTAAAATCAGTTTCAAATTATCTCTTTTGTCTGTTGATTATCATTCCTAGTCTTCTTAGCTTCAGTAAAAATCATTCAAGTTAGGTAGAATGATTTTTTACTTTTCTCTCGATTACATTGTCAAAACGAAAATTCCCCCTGATGTTGAGGATCAAGTTGAATTGCCGAAGAATGAAGATCTATGAAGGCACAAAAATGTGTACTTTCTGTTATTTTTTTAGTTATTAATGTTCATTTAATCCGATGTTCGTATAAATTAGAAATAGGGTTTCATACACAAAAATTAGCTTTAACTTTAATGTTTTAGGAGATTTTTATAAAATAAGATAATTTCCATACATCGAAATTTCTATGTATGGAATTTTTTTCCGGCAATTTGCTACTTATAAATAAAAGTTCATCAAACCATTCGGATATATATCAAAGTATCGGATATTTTCGAAAATATGATGATCTTTTCGAACCTTAATTAGGGGGCTTACCAGTTTGGAGGTCATCTGGGCATCAATGATATGACGTTAGCAGTAGGGGAATAAGGACAGTTCAACGCCAGCCGGCGGCTCTCCGGCTCATAGCCGCCGTCCATTGCCCCTCTGACCTCCCCTCCACCCCCTCCCAACACCGCCTCATCCCCCTCCCACTTCCTCCGACCTTGGGTTGCGCCTGAATCTTGAAGAAGATGACCACCGCGTTTTCGCCCTTCCTCGTTTTCGCTCGTGAAAGGTTACGAATAGTTTTCGCGCGTTTTTAGTTTCGGTTTTCGGTTGGCAACACTTGTTGTCATGACAACCAGAGTTTTTAGTTTTCGGTTGGCAACACTTGTTGCTATGTTTTAACTTATGCTATGTTTAACGTCGGTGGCGCCATCTATTGAGAGGTTGATTTTTTATTTCCGGACTTTGAATATTTCTGCGAATTTAATTATTTTTATTTTTACAGAGTGTTGAAGTTGGGAATCGAACACCAAAAGGTCTTAGTAGCTGTCAGATTTAGACACGCGCTAACCACTCGGCTACGAAGGCCTACATATGAGTACGCTAATTGATATCTCAATATAATTTTCACATGAGGTAAATGCACATGGCGCCACCTATTGAGGCTTTTGTGTACTTTTTCAAGCATGTATTAATCGATATAAAAGCGTATAAAGGATGATAGCACATGTATTTCTATTTTATTCTTAAACATGCATCCTAGAGAAGAGGTTGTATGGATTACGGTCCTTTATCTGAGTTTATGTTGCGTCATGGGAATCATTTATATTCTAACTGGGAAATCGGATTTTGCCGTTGATTTTCTACTTAAACCAAATGATACCTCTAATTCACTCATTACATTCCGAGGATGATTCATTTCAACGTGTCGAATAATCATTTTTCCTGCTGCAATGAAGAAGGCTTACCTGGAACCGGCTCAAGAAGCAAGTTTTGGCGGTGTCAATGCATTATTTCGTGCTTTGGAAGGAGAAGAAAGCAAGAAAGCCATTCAGAATTATCTAGCGGGAGTCGATGCGTACACTCTACACAAACCTGTGAGAAAGAAATTCCCGACGAATCGCGTATTCGTTCATCATAAAGATTTCCAATGGCAGGCAGATCTCGCCGATTTAGGAAGTTTACAGAAACATAATCGTGGTTATCGATATATATTAACATGTATCGATATTTTTTCAAAATATGGATGGGCAAAGCCTTTAAAAACGAAACAAGGTCGAGAGATTGTCGACGCCTTCAAATCCATTTTTGCAGAGAGAAAACCCAAGTTACTCCAAACGGATCAAGGTGGTGAATTTAAAAATGCACTGTTTCAAAAGTTTCTACGAGACAATCAAGTCAAGTTCTTCACAACTTTTAATGCAACGAAGGCTTCAGTAGTGGAAAGATTCAATCGTACTTTGAAAACTAAAATGTGGAAATATTTCACAAGTCAAAATACTTACAACTATATTGATGTGTTAGACGATTTGATAAAGAGTTATAATACTACTTACCATTCCACCATCAAGAGGGCACCTGTTGAAGTGAATGCGAATAATGAAGGACAAGTGTATTTCGCGATCTACGGAGATAATCAAGATGCGGAAAGGAAACCATGTGTTTACAACGTGGGTGATGTCGTTCGTATTTCTAAACAAAAACTCACTTTTGAAAAAGGATACGAAACAAATTGGACAGAGGAATTATTCATCGTCACCGAATGTGTCAAAAGAACTATTCCCGTGTACCGTGTGAAAGATTTAATGGGTGAACCCATCCAAGGAACTTTTTATCCTCAAGAATTACAAAAAGTCAAACTGAAAGAAGATTATACTGTCGAAAAAATATTACGAAAGAGAAAAAAGGAAAGCAAAACTGAATATTTTGTCAAGTTTCGTGGTTATCCGGAAAAATTTAACCAATGGATTCCGGCCTCACATTTATCCAACCTATAAATACTTGAGACACGATATCATTTGCTCACTCTGCAAGATGGGCTCGTTCTATGTGACTTTGCCCAGCGACAGCTCATTAAACTATTTCCCAGATAATAAAATATCCCATTTTATTACACGTCTACCGACCCCAATTGAACTGACTGGACATTGGGATTGTGCATTGGTGGAAGTCATTTACCCGCATACTTGGTATAATGTGAATCGAGAGAATAATTTAATTGGATTCGATCTAGGTGATGGAAAAGAATTAGGAAGAAATATTCCACCCGGATGTTACGAAAATGTATCCGACATTTTGAAGGCAATCAACATACCCGATCATGATAATAAGATTTCCTTCAATTACAATCACGTCACGAAACGCGTTCGTGTTAAAGTGAAAAACAATGCACGCGTTGTCTTTCATGAAGGATTATCGCAGATGTTAGGATTTCCCCCAATGGTTATAGGGGGCGATAGCGACAAAAATGTTGAACAGACCGTGTTCAGCCCGCAGATTGCAGATCCTAATGCACATTTCAGAGTGCTAATGGTTTATACAGATATTATCGAACCTCAAATCATAGGCGATGTGTATGCTCCGCTCCTGCGAACAATTAAAGTTAGCGGTTCCGACGGAGAAATGGTCAGCGTGGAATATGAAAGACCTCACTACTTGCCCGTGAGTCGAAAAATTATTGACACTATCGAAATCGTTATAAGAACCAACACAGGAATGTTAGTGCCATTCGAGCGTGGAAGGTCGTACGTGAAACTTCACTTTCGTCAGAAATTCCTCTCATGATGTATATTCCATATCAATGCTGTCAAAAATCCTTTGAGGATTACTACACCCATCAATCTGGAAATGGTCTTAATTATTATCAAGGTGCACCCTATCAAAGAGGCTATGGTTTCGGAGGACTCTTTAAATCTTTCTTCAGGGCTGCAGTCCCACTTTTCAAGTCGGGTGCCAAAGCGGTCGGTAAACAAATTTTGAACAGTGGTGTTGATGTATTCAACGATGTCTCACGTGGTGAAAATCTCAAAGTGGCCGCTAAACGACGTTTGAAGGAAGCCGGCAAAAACTTAACGGATAAAGCTGCAGTTAAATTAAAGACCATGATCGGGTCCGGCAGAAGGAATAAAAAGCGCAAACTTCCCAAGAAACAAGTCAGTGTTCGTAAAACCAAGAGAGTGAAAACACATCACGATATTTTCTCTTAAAAAAATGTCTTCTCTCATTCATCGCGATTCTCCAGTGTGTGTGAAATCAGAACTGGACTTATTCACACTGCCTCCCACTCAAGCTGCTATTGAAAAAGGACAATTTGTCGAATATCACCCCATTGCAAGCATTCGAGACGGATCACCTCTCGAATTTTCAATATCTGGAAGCGGTGTGGAATATACAGATCTCAACGCATCCTACATTTACGTGAAAGCGAAAATCGTCAAAGCGGATGGATCCCCCATATCACCGAAAACCTCCAAGCCCGATGGATCAGAAGTCGAAGAAGTTGTAGTGCCAACCAACTTATTTCTCCATTCTCTGTTCTCACAAATCGACATCAGTTTGAATGAACGAAATATTTCATCTGCAAGCAACACTTATCCATATCGTGCATACATTGAAACTCTGCTAAATTATGGAGAAGATGCCAAGAAAAGTCAACTTACCTGCGAGCTGTTTTACAAAGACGAAGATCCTGAAGAAATCGACCCCAATGCTGTGAATGCTGGACCCGGATTGAAATCAAGATATGAGCTCAGTAAACACAGTAAAACATTTGATATGATCGGACAATTACACTGTGACATATTCCAACAGAATCGACTCATGTTAAATTTAGTCGATATTAAAATTAAAATGACTCGAAGCAATGCAGCGTTTTGTCTTCTATCGTCAAAAGTGGATGCTGCATACAAAGTGGTATTGGAACATGCGTCATTATTTATACGAAAAGTTCAAGTGAGTCCTGGAGTTTCACTCGGTCATGCGAAAGCTTTAGAAAAAAGTTCTGCCAAGTATCCCATCGACAGAGTTTTATGTAAAACTTATTCTATTTCGAAAGGAAGTTTTTCCTTCATGCAAGATAATGTATTTCTAGGTGCGATGCCGAAAAGAGTAGTGATCGCATGCATTGAAAATGCGGCTATGAACGGACAATATTCAAAGAACCCTTTCTTATTTTCACACCACGATGTAAATTTCATCTCTATTTACGTTGATGGTCAACCCGTACCAAGTAAACCTATGGAATTGGATTTTAAAAATAATAATTACATTCGTGCCTATCACAGTTTGTTTGATGGATTCAATAGTGATAAGGGTATCTATTTGTCTCGTGAACAATTCGCACGCGGAACGACACTTTACAATTTTGATCTCACAGCAGACCTATGCAACGGTCCTCATTTAAATTTACAACATCAAGGAAATTTGAGAGTTGAAATTAAATTTAGCACTGCCATCGAAGAAACGCTATCATTATTGATCTATGCCGAATTTCAAAACGTGATTGAAATTACAAAATCTCGTCACGTGTTGTGTGATTTTGCAAATTAAAATGGATTCAAATCAAATACAGAATATTCTTCAAAGTGACTCAATTACCAAAAAATATTTTCTGGGTGTGTTTCCCAGTGATCATCTGGCGGACATTGTCATCGATACGACGCCCTCTTGTTTTATTGCAAACGTGGATACTTCAACGGAAGCCGGAAGCCATTGGGTGGCTTTTTATGTAGACGGAAAACAATTGGAATTTTTTGATTCTTATGGGAATCCGCCTTCTTTTTTCAAAGGACACATTGATGATTTTGTATCACGATTTTCAAATGTAAACTTTAATCCCATGACATTGCAAAGTAATGTCACGGCAGTATGTGGTCAATATTGTATTTATTATTTGTATTCAAAATGTCGCGGTCATTCATTGAAAAATATATTGTCTTCTTTTATAGATTCACATGTTTGTAATGATAAGATTGTATACAATTTTATTGCGAAACGTTTTCATATATTTCCGAATTTTAATCAATAAATATATTTAAACGAATATTTTCTTTGTCTGTCTCTCATTCGCCATGGAGTTTCCAAAGTTGGAGGTTCCTTTTACGATGGTCGCAGCCGGACCAACTTCTTCGGGAAAGTCATTTTTCGTTGCCGATCTCATCAAACATAAACGTGAGATGTTTTCAATTGTCCCCGACAAAATTGTATGGTTCTACGGGATCTATCAAGAATTATATGATACGATCCCCGATGTGACGTTTGTGGAAGGATTTCCTTCAAATTATCGAGAGTATTTGGGGAATTATACGGTTTACATAATTGATGATTTAATGCATTCTTGCGGTAAAAATGAAGTCATGACTAAATTGTTCACGCGTGGAAGTCATCATATGAATATATCTGTAATTTTCATCACACAAAACTTTTTCCACAAAGGAAAAGAAATGCGTGAAATTACTTTAAACGCACATTATATTCTTCTTTTCAAAAATAGGAGAGATTTGAGTCAAGTGACTCATTTAGGAAAACAGATTTTTCCCAGACATTTAAAATTTTTTCAAGAAGTGTATGAGGATGCGACGAAGGAGAAATTTTCATATCTGTTAATCGATTTGAAAAATGAAACACCCGAGGAAATGCGTCTGCGCACAAATATTTTACCCAATCAAACACAGTACATATATCAGAGAAAAATAGTATAAAGTGAAAGGATATAAATAATAACATTCATTTGTCATCATGACAATTACCAAGCAACAGCTGAGCGAGCTACATCTTCTGCAGATTTGTCCAGCAAAACTTCAAAAAGAGTTATTAAAAAAGATTGATGTGAAATGTATCAAGGCAATTTGTGAGTGCTGTCACAACACATTGAAAGGAAATATTCCTCTATCAAAACATCAAAAGAAGAACTTGTCAAAGCACAAGACAACTTTGCGCAAATTAGCAAATCGTAAATTAGCTTTGTCGAAAAAGCGGAAGCTGGTTGTTCAAAAAGGTGGATTTTTGAATTTTCTCATTCCTGCAGCTGTAAGCGTGCTATCAACTATACTCGGAAATGGAACACGCTAAGAAATATTCCTTGGTTCCCGAGGAAATATTTCTGAAACATACAGTCACTTCCAATCAGTTGAGTGAATTGGATCGTGAAATGTTAAAGATTTTACAGAGCAAGTTAGCGGATCATGAAAAGTTATTGAAATATACAGAATTGCTACAAAGGAAGTTGAACATGACAGAATTCAACCCAAGATGGACCCAACCTCAAGAAAATAAAGTTATTGAAAAAGAAGAAGAAGAAGAAGAAAGAAAAATAACAAAAACTGAAAATTATGAATCTACGATACTGAAAAGTGTTGCAAAGAATTACCTGCATCAAGCAAGAAATCTGTTGGATCTCCTGAAGAAACATTCCGATCTTTTATCATGGAATGAAAAAGGACAAATTATTTATAAAAAACAAAACATTCCGAATAGTAATATTGCGGATCTGATGAATTTAATTTTCAGCAATCGAAAAAATATTCATGTACCATGGAAAGATGAATTTTTACACACGTTAAATGAAATAAATGTACCCAAACATTTTGTGAAAAATAAGTATTTAACAGATGTGACTCCAACTTTTGTACCTAAAGCTGTCAATGTACCTTCGTCTCTCGATACACCCAGAAAGAAAAGGGCGAAAAGACAGCCCGATTTTGTATGGGATACTATGTATCAATAAAATATTTTAGTTCATTAATTCTGTCTCGTTATTATTTTCGCTACATGCAAATGAAAACAATAAAAGCAGTTAAATGGAATAATACATTTATTGAACAAATAAAAATAGTATATACAAAAACTACTTACAGATCAGCCGTTCGCTCCTTCAAATAATCCACTGTAAACATTGCAATTTGAGTCTCACTTAAACATATTTTTTCGGAAATGCTATCGCAAAGTTCGACAAAGTTCATAGTAGTGAAAATATTTTCATTTTCACATAATAGAGTGTATTTGTCCTTGGATGTTAACGACATACATTCATGTCTTCTTTGTGAGGGATGTTCTACCTTACAGCCGGCACATTCAAAGTTTTTTAATACAGTTCGCCGCATTTCTTCAATGAAGCAATCGTGCGCAAGTTCAGGCGCTACAACTTCATCAATCGTTGGAGCTTGAATATTTTTTCGTTCAACACGGAGCATTTCACGAAATATGGTGAAAATTGCACGGAGGATCTCTCCTAGAATACCATCATCTTCTTCTTTCAAAATTTTTCTAACGTCTTCTCGTAATAAAATGGGAGGTTTTTGTATACACATTTTACCGTCGACTTCTTCTAACTGATGCACTTCGCACTGCTTTTCTCTGGTAATAACAATAGCATCCGTTCCAACGACAAAGTTACTACTCGCGTAGTGGGAATTAAAGTCCCACATTTTTGTTAAAAAATGCAGCCAACTCGGTGGTTGAAAATTCACTTCGGCACCCGAAACAGTATTTTCTAACTGAATTACGATTTTTCCATTTTGTCGTAGGCATACACTGATGTTCAAATCTGTCGGTAAACTTCTAATGTTGTTCTTTTTCTCTTCAAAACGTTGAAGGGAGCTCGAAAGGAACTTTTCCAACCAATCGTCCCGAGGGAGTGTAGGGTTTTCTCCTTCACTAAGTGGAGAAACGACGGGGGAGGGATCCACTGAGGCATGAGGCGAAGCAAAGTTCATTGATGTATCACTTTCTTGAGACATGATGCTTGTCGAAATTTCAGGCTGGTTAAAGAGGGAGGCATCATCATCCAGTGCCATTCTCATTCGTTTCGCTGTAGGTGGGTTTGCGTCACTCATGATGTTTCGAAATGTAATGCTAATCCTCGGTAAAGTCACAGTTCTGTCAGGTTTAATTCCATGCGTAAATAGTTCATTGGTAGGTGGTAACATCACGTACATACTGCCATGGCGACATAGTAATTCTTGAGGTTGAAATCCACGTCTTTCAAATGTCAGCGTTCTGGACGCACCCAGACTCACACAGGCAACACCGTTGGAGGGGTTTACGCTTTTCTCGTCGTCTTTATGCGAGCCCAATGCCGCGGTCCCATCGGGAAAATAGTTCAATAACGCGTAGTTGTACGATTGTCCAGTCGCAGCTTCCACATCTTCTTTTATTCGCAACATCACCGGAGTCCATTCGTGTGCAGGGTTCGACGTGCCAGAGTATTGGTAATCAAGTCCAGTATCTCCGAATGCGAAACTTTTGCGTTTTGGGGTATAGTGTCTCCCATGGACGATCACATTGATAGTCTGGAACGGCAATTTCAGCAGTTCATTGAATATGTTGTTGGCGACTTCACGAGTGTAGAATTGTTCTTTAACAAGAACATTCAAACCATTTGCACTTAGTAAGTAATCCATTCTTGAAGAGAGGGAGAGAGCACCGAGCAACTGAACACCACACATAAAAATCTGAGCGAGAATGAAAATTTTATCAGGATAACAACCTCACTTCCAGTCGTGGCGCTGTAATCGCTCTGATTGATAATCACAAGATAGTTAATCATCGACCTCACGTGCCCAGAGGAAGGGACATAGCAATGACATCTTATCAATGCTTAATCAGCTGATTCACCATCCTGTGTTTTCAGACTGTGTCCGTCCGGTGCTTAATCATCACTGACCGAAGGGTAATCATTATCAACGCGTGTGATGATTAATCTATATTCGATCATGTGATCTTCAACCTTTCGTATGAGTCGACCTGATTAGAATTGCCTCATTTGCACGTTGTAAGTTGCCATGCAAAGAGGTTTAAATCGCTTAGGATTGAACATTGACGATTTTGATGTTCGCATTGAGTGAGGCTAATATCATGACAAGTCCAATTTCAAAACGTTTTGCGATTCGAGATGTGGATGATTTCCCTCTCTTCAATCATCCTGAAACGGTAATTGCATCGGACAGCTCTCCTCTACGAAAAAAAGTTCCGAGTCGATACACCGCATCTCAATCTGTTTTTGAAAGTTGTGAATTAAACATTGTGAATGCTGTGGACGAGAAGTGTACTCCTGCCGAACAAATTGAACTTCCAACGTTGGAGAAACCCCCCGCACCATCAACAAGCTTGATCGAAGAAAACGGACCCCATCAGATTCTCAATATGAACGAAAGACCTCCCATGGGGTTGACTCCCATTCTTCCTTCCGATGACCGGGTTGATGCAAATCTAAAAGGTACCCTTCCACGATTTGCTGAGAGAAAGATAAAAGCTTATGATTTACAATTGGGAACCTTTCTATATGTTGTGGTTAAACCAAATGGAAGTATAGTAATGATGATTGAAGACTGCAGTAATGGGAAAAAAATTAATTTCTCACCTCACGCTTTCGTCGACTTCATGGGAAAAATGTGCAGTTTTAATCTTGTGTATAAAGACTGCAGTTTTGTTGCATACAATGAAATAATTGTATTTAATGTAGCAGGACAATGTACAATGTATCATGTTGATATCTCTGAATCGAATGTTATATTCAACAATGAAAAATTCGTACTTCATAGTGAATCTGCGAAGTGCTTAGTGAATAGTTTTTGCATGATTATGGAAAAATTACTCGAAATAATGTTTTCAACGATTTTACAAGATATGATCCGTGCTTATCGTGATGAATTTAAACCGAAAAAAGTGATTAACGAACATAGTAAAATTCATAAGCGTATGTTGAGCAGTATGCATGATTGTCTGAACGAAAACTATCGCTGTGCGAGATGTAAAATATTGTATCAATCGCAATCGAAACATGAGTGTATGTCGCAAAACTTTCATTCGAAATATCTATGCAGCGAAAATTATATTTTTCTAACTGTTAATTTAAATGAACTTGCAAGTAAAATTTCACAATCGGTTTGGATATATGATAGTATGATACAAGAAATTGATTTTAAATATTTTAAAAGTCTAAACACCTATCTGTAAGTACTTTCATTATTATTAGTAATGTGTATGTTAAAATTAATGTATTTGGTTCAATTTCTCTGTTTTAATTTGTATGTATTTTCAACTATGACAATTTATTTTATACATTTTGTTTTTTAAATAATAGTTTGAGAAAAAATATTATATGAATAAAATTATTTAAAGACTTAGAAGAAACGCTAGAATGAAATCATTTGAGAAAATGTTTTCCTTCCATTGTGTGTATGTGTGAAAGAGAGAGAGAGAGAGAAGTTCTTATCTTCCTCCCCTTTGACCACTTGTGGTTTTCGAAAGAGAATTCAATGAAGAAAATTTTCTATTTCTTTCTTTATCTGCCAAAACAAGATGGTTCGAATTCATTGAAGTGCAAACACCTCTGCAGATAAGGGGGTAGGATTTTTCAACGAGAGGGGAGATGAGTTTGTTCTCTTATGACTGTGTAAGCGCGATTCACTGATTGGCAAAACCCCTCCTCCCATTATCTAAAGGATATGAATCAGTTCGCAAGGTTGAAATTTAGCCCTGCGCTCTGCAAGAGAAGATTGTACGTTTAAGTGTATGAGAAGACAAGGTGTTGTAAAATTTTTTATATAATGGATCAATTAAAGCATCGATTCGTTGGTTGAAGCGTTAACACTCCACACTTATGAAAGTATTGATTTGATTATAACAAATTCTTTGGAGATGTTTATTTCGGAAATTTGATGTGTTCGCGATGAACGTATTTCGAAAATTACGCAAAATATGTTTGCTCTTTCGAAGAATGCTGTGGAATATGCTTAGAACGAGACGATGGTACATATATTGAGCTGGAAATTTGAATTAATTAAATGAATAGTGTTAAATTAAATGAAACTCTTGAAAAAAAAAAAAATCTTTATCGTGAAAAAATTAGTGTCAAAATGTGAACTGATTGAAAATAGTTAAAGACTAAAAATGTAAGAAAATAGTTAAAGATTGGAAATGACAAAAAATAAACTAAGTATAAAAAAAAAAATCGTGAAAAATGAATAAAAGATCTTAAACATAACCAAAAGACCTTAAAAATAATCGAAGACCTTAATGATAAAAAAAATAATAATAATAATCAAACTCTGAAATGTATGAAAATAAACTGATTCGTAAAAAAAAAAAATAATCAAAAACCATAAAATCGCGAAAAATATTTTCAAAGTTCCTATTTTATTCGGCAAATTCTTTGGTAACTTATTCGTATTCTAAATTAGGTGAATTGTTATGCATCGGCAGACTAATTAAAAAAAAAAAAAAAAGTTGATGGGGTGTATTGATTTAATACACCGGGTTGGTTTTGGTGGGACCATCAACTTAAAACTAAAATTTATTTTTATGAAACTTCACTAATTAAAGTTCCAACTCAAGGAAAATTCGACTAAGTCCAGTATCTTTGTAAATAAAAAAAAATATATATATTGCCATCCTAAAAGTAGTAACTTTTTGGATGATATGTCAAAAAGTAACACATGTAGCTATACAAACAACTGTGACATATTGCCATTCCCTAAAAACAAAACTTCGACCATCAACTTAAAACAAAAAAAAATTAATTTTGCGAAAAATAGCTCCATAACCTTTCACGAGCGAAATCGCGGGTAGGCGAAAACGCGTTGCGACATTTTGCCATTCCCTAAAAACGAAGATTTAAAAAAAAAAAAAAAATTTCCAAGTCCAAAAAATCACGGAAAATCTTCAAAGTCTCAATAGATGGCGCCATGTGCATTTACCTCATGTGAAAATTATATTGAGATGATAATTAACGTGCTTACACTCAGGTCTTAGTAGCTTGGTCAGTTTGCGCGTGTCTAAATCTGACAGCTACTAAGACCTTTTGGAGATCGTGTGTTCGATTCCCAGCAGCGACACTCTGTAAAAATAAAAATATTCGCAGAAATATTCAAAGTCCGGAAATAAAAAATCAACCTCTCAATAGATGGCGCCACCGACGTTAAACATAGCATAAGTTAAAACATAGCAACAAGTGTTGCCAACCGAAAACTAAAAACTCTGGTTGTCATGACAACAAGTGTTGCCAACCGAAAACCGAAACTAAAAACGCGCGAAAACTATTCGTAACCTTTCACGAGCGAAAACGAGGAAGGGCGAAAACGCGGTGGTCATCTTCTTCAAGATTCAGGCGCAACCCAAGGTCGGAGGAAGTGGGAGGGGGATGAGGCGGTGTTGGGAGGGGGTGGAGGGGAGGTCAGAGGGGCAATGGACGGCGGCTATGAGCCGGAGAGCCGCCGGCTGGCGTTGAACTGTCCTTATTCCCCTACTGTTAGCCTCCAGCTCGTTATTCACTATTCTAGACGGATGGGTTGATAACGCGGAAGGAACTGCGGTGTCTGGATGCCATGACCGAGGTTTCGTATTTATGTAACGTCGTTACTTGTTGGTAAACAGCGAGGACTTGCAACGTAACCTACTGATCTAATTGGATCGGAAGTTCTGCGTTAGAGACGGGCCCGGTTTCTGGGGTAGGCGACCTAGGCGGCAGCCTAGGGCGGCAGATTTTATGGGGGGCAAATTTCGAAATTGAAACAGTTTTTAAAGTATGAATATCTGTTTCAGCGCCATAAGATTCACTGCTTCAATGCTAAAAAAAAAAGAAAAAAATTAATTTTAATTTTGACATCTTGAATTCAAATTATATTTTTCGCAATCACGAGTGTGTGTATGTAGGCGTGTGTGTTTGTGTGTGGAGGGTATGTGTGCTGTGTGTAGGGGTACGTGTGCTGTGTGTAGGGGTATGTGTGGTGTTTGTAGGGGTATGTGTGTTGTTTGTAGGGGTATGAGTGTTTCTGTGTAGGCATATGTGTTTGTGTCTGTGTGCAGGCATGAATGTGTGGGTAGTTGTTTGTATGAGTGTGTGTATGTGTTTGTGTGTGTGTGCATGTGTAGGTGTCTGTATGTATTTGTGTGTGTGTGTGTTTGTGTGTGTGTGCATGTGTAGGTGTCTGTATGTATTTGTGTGTGTATGTGTTTGTGTATGTGTATGTGTTTGTGTATGTGTATGGGTTTGTGTGTGCATGTGTGTGTGTGCGTGCGTGTGTGTGTAGTTATGTATGCGCGTGTGTGTAGGACATGGATGCAACCTGGAGACGGCTTTCGCTGTAGGAGCAGCATCGTGAGGAGCCGGTCGACGGTGATGCTGCGGAGGGTGGCGGTGAGAAAATAAAATCAAAGGACATCAAAAAAAAAAAGTCAAGTGAGAAGAATAAGCAATCGTGATTGCTCAAAAAAAAAAAAAAAAGAGTGTGTACCAGTGCTTGGATATGCAAGATATAGTTTCGGAATTTGACTAGAAATCCAATTTCATTTTAGAGGCAACAAATTGCGTGGTTAAAAAGTCTTTCGAAAATATTAATATTTGTTTCAGTGCCATACGATGCACTACTGTAATGTTAAACGAGCTGATGTGTGCATCACATGACTTCCTTTCACTTCAATTTAATGTCATTTTCTCAATATTGGCAGTTTTAATGTGATTCAACAGTTTACTCTCTAAATATTACCAACAGTGGCCAAATTGAAACCAGATTCAAAAAAAAAAATCGCCAAGTTTGTCGCCAAGTTGGCGACAAAACTTGACGACCAAAACACTGGCGATACATCGCCAAGTGTCGCCAAATTATAACACCACTTGACTTTACATCGAAATTAACAATGATTTCCCCCCAAAAGGGGCGAAAAACCCCCTTTGGAGATCCGAATGCAACCAAAAAGAAAGGTGCACAAGTAGACCCCACTAGGAGGCCACAAACCAAATTTCAACTTTCTAGGACATTCCGTTCTTGAGTTATGCAACATACGCACATGCTTACGTACATACAGACGTCACGAGAAAACGCGTTGTAATTAACTCGGGGATCGTCAAAATGGATATTTCCGGTCTGTGTTTGTTCCTAGGCACATATCCAAGTGTGGTCGGGTCGAAAAAAAACTGAACATTCATTTGGGAGTGAGCAATATGGAAATTAAAGCCGATTTTTGGGTGAAAATTTTTTCGCTAATACAATACTTCCTTTTTTGAAAAAGGAAGTAAAAAGATAATTTAAAGTGTGTTCCAGTGTTTGGATATGCAAAACCCAGTTTGGAATTTAACTAGAAACTCGCCTTCATTTTGAACACTTTGCTATTATTTAATTAATATATTATTATCATCATTATTATTATTATTATTCAATGCGGGGGGGGGGAACTTGTCAATAATCGCCTAGGGCGGCAGGACTACTAGAGCCGGTCCTGGTAGAGGAAAATGAGGAAGAAGTGAGGTACTTACGGAAAGCTGAAATCGGGGCTCTCACCATGGTCAGCGATGTCTTCCGGATGTCCCTCGGACGTCCATCCCTCCTCTGTAGAGAAACGAATCATTTAGAGAACGAGTGGGACAACATTTTTGACAGAAAAATCATATTCAACTACGCAAAACGTACATCAAACAACTAAGAAATCCTTCAAATTAAAAAAAAAAGTAATAGTAAACTTTATCTTTACTAAAATAACAGGGGAAAGTGTTGTACCTTGGGATTAGTGATGTGCCGGATCGTTAAAAAAGTAAATCCAAGGATACGGATCATTTGTGTCAAGAAACGCAGATACGGATACGGATCTTATTATTTTTTTTTTACCCAATTCAACTATCCAAGTTTAAATTTTTTTGCGGAAGGTATTCCCGTCAGAATAATAACACTGTTTCTTCAAAAAATGTCATCTACGGCGAAAATATATAATCGAGACTATGATTCACTCTTTAAAGAAATCTCCGTTAAAAGTGAGGGAGAGTTGGAAGGAACGGGTCAGCGCTGCATTAATGCTTGGATAGAATGTCAAAAATTATGCTCGGTAGATGTAGGATACAGGAGCAAGAGTGTAAAACTGCTACTGGACAGGCTAGAAATAATTTTTATCATTTTAATTCAGCATAAATGCAGTGCTGACCCATTCCACCCAATTTTCTCCGCCCAATGGAATAACAGAGCCGGGAACACCTTGACAAACAGTAAATAGAGAATTTAGTCTTAACTTTTTTTGAAGGGTGTGGAGAGAAACCAAAATAAAGAATAACAGAAACCAGAGGGCTGACCACGTATTAAGTTGGATTTCACGGGTCAGAAAACACTTTGTCAACAAATATAAACTGACATCGGATATAAATTTTAAATCATTCAGCTTTTTCTCCTTATCTTCCGACTATGAAATCGCTACCAATCACGCGTATAAAGTCTTTGATTTGTATTTAAAATTTACTGAACAAGATTATAGCTCCAACTGTATACAACTTTGAAGTTCCAAATAAATATCAAACGCAGAACACTTCGTTCTTCCAATTTTTAAGTTTTTACTACCATAATTCTGAAAAACGCTGAGTTGGTTTTTATTAAGATCTCCGGTAATTAAAGTTCCACAAAAACGAGGCCAAGTTAAGAACACTTAATATAAATTGGCTTCTGAAATGATACCTTATAATTTAAATCGGGAACAAAACCTAATTTATGCGGAATTTTAGTCTTTTACCCAAATATTTGAGAATTTTTAGAATCGAAAAGATCCGTTTAAGATCCGTCAGAAAACTAACGGATACGGATACAGATTTTTATTTTCCCTCGGATATCCACGGATACGGATATCCGGAACATCACTAGTATATATTACTTACCTTACCGTTATTTTTATGCAATTCGGAAAATCTATCGATTCAACTTACAATGTTTCACTCTATTATTTTTATAATGTTAATGCATATTTTTCATATAAACCTTATCTAATAATTTATTATTTGGTTTTCATTTAAAATTTGATAGTTACCTGAGTGGCCAAAACCGGATAAAACTGATTTTATCCCGGCCGGTTTAAACTGGTTTTATCCATGGTTAAAACCACCACTGGCCGAAACTCTTACAACCCTGCCTAGTAGCCAGTGGCGTAGCGAGAAAAAATCCTTGGGGGGGGGGGTTAATTTTTTCTGAAGTTTAAAGTAAAGCTATGCCCTCGAGTTTATTCACACACACACATAAATAAATAAATAAATAAATAAATAAATAAAATATATATATATATATATATATATATATATATATATATATATATATATATATATATATATATACATATATAAATTTTTGGGGCTCATGGGGGGGGGTTCTAACCCCCCTATCCCCCCCCCATGGCTACGCCACTGCTAGTAGCCTCGAAACAGATAAGGCATGCATTTTCAGCACTGCTTTTACTTATTAATTAGCTCATCAATACACGTCGGTATTTATTCTAGCACATTAAAAGCGTTTCAGCACTGCTGTAGAAAATTTTAATTTCCACGTGAACTGGGTTATTGCTCCCCCCCCCGACTGGCAGTTCCGAATTTAAGAAAAAAATAACAATTAATAACTCAAACGCTTCCCTTTTCGCCCCCTCCTATTAATATAGTCATTAATTAAACTGCAAAAATAAAAACTCGCACGCACGCTACCATTTTTAAACGCGCTCCAAAACAAATACGAATTATTTCCGTAAATCGAAAACAAATGTTTGCCGCGAATCCTCTCTCGTTCGGCGGCAAAAAGGCGAAAAAAAAGAATTCATTTTCGCGGGGAATATTTGTTCGAGCGCGTTCTAATCCCGCAATAAAATCTGTGTTCAGGGATCGATCGCGCGGCGGTTACAGTGAGAGCGAGCTTCCCATTTATTTGGGTTGGGATTTACAGTGACGCAAACAATCGGAATGGAATTTTATTGAAATAAAAATGACTCGCACATACAGATGGCGCTCGCGCAGCTGCCTCCTTCCCAGCGTTTTCTTGGTTTTTCACATCTCAACTCCTCAGCGATGGAAATGCGTTTCGTAACAGGTGAGCCCGCCGCTTTCGTCGCTGGCTTTAGTGGCGTCATTTTCTTATTTTCGCTCCCACACCAGGGCGGTCATTCCAAGCTCGTCAGCTGCGAGATCGAGATTTTCGCTCACGTGATCGGTTGTGTCGCAAAGTAGTTTTCTAATCTACTCGAACCTAGCTTGCGGCTAGGTTCGAGTAGATTTGAATACTACTTTGCAACATTTCTACGCCATAACCGATCACGTGAGCGAAAATCTCGATCTCGCAAGCTAACGAGCTTGGAATGACCGTCCAGGACGGATACAAGGCAGGGGCGATCGCCGATCGCCCCTCCCTAGAGGATCGCTGCGAAGGCAATTTTTCCGAATTAGAAGCTCTAAAACGCAAGTGTATGCCCCTTTTGATGACGTAGCAGGAGGAGGAGATCCTATTTTATTTCAACATTTGTTTTGATTTTTTGGATATCCGGAAGTTTATATTTTAATTTTACCTGGATTTGGAATTATTTCTCATGTAATTAGTTCTTCTGTAGGAAAGCGTGAACCTTTTGGAAGATTAGGGATAATTTCTGAATAAAATATTTAATGAAATTAGATTTCCTAATTACATAGCTTTAAGTTTCGTAGAATTTGTTGCTTTTATTTATATTATAATAGTAAACCTATTTGGTTTATTTCCTTTTTTTTTTACTGAGACTGATCATCCTAAAATTACTTTAGGATATACAATTCAGCCATGAATTTGCTTAAACCATATTTTATGTAACTAATTACTTACCATATTCATAAATTTTCATAATCATAGATTTTTCACATTCATAAGTTATTCATTTTCCTTATTCATAAATTCAGCAAATTTTAATTAACATTAAATTTGAACTAGAAAAGAAAAATATTTATCAATAATCTATACAAAAATCTAACAGTTTGAAGTATAAGATAAATATACAATATTTACAAATACAATAACGGAAACATAACTTTAACAAATACTTCTTATTTACAATATTGATGGTGAGTTAATAGAGATTGCAAATATCATTATTGCAATTTGTCTTATGTTGATAGGGCAATAGTTTTTTTTATATCTTGTTCTCATAAAGCAGATACTCTTCTATAGATAGTAGTTAGGGTGGAAATAATTATTAATATTAATATTGAAGTGGGGTATATAGGTTAAGAAAAGGAATGGGGTTCAAATCTCTTTCCCGGAAATTTTTCGGAATTGAAATTTCAAAAAGACAATTTTAGACAATCTTTGGCAATGTTAGAAGGAGGCGTTTGGAGGTCTTCCCCCGGACGTTTTGCAAAATTCAAGTCTTAAAGACGTGACATCACAGGTAGCGTTTGGGGCGAAAATGGGTTCTGTAACTTTCATCCGCTAATTTCTCGAATCTGAAGTCTTAAAAAGCGCAATTTTAGACGACCTTCGATGGTGTTGGGAGAGGGAGTTTCGAAGCATTCTCCCGGTATTATTACGAAACTGAAGTTTTAAAACGCAATTTTAGAGTTCCTCTTTCCATAGAAGAGCAAAGGAAGAGGTTTGAGGACTTCCTTGGCAAAATCTCCATATTTTAGTTGTTTTAAATAAAAAATACTGTCGCAGCTCCCTCCTCCTCCCCAAGCTTGAGTAATCAAATATGCAGTAAAAGGTAAACTAGAAAATTATCCGTTCCCTCCTTGAAGCATTTCTGGATGGTCTCAACAGAAAATTGTATTGTCAGGCATTACTGCTAGAAATTGTTAGATGATGGACGAACAGCACATTCAGCTTTAAAGTTGCCTATTAGATATACAGGGTGTCCCAAAAGGTCGTTTACAAACTTAACATGCTGGTCTGTCATATCATGATGAACAAGATTAACATAGTAACATACATTCGCAAACACAATGCTGGCGCACTAAATGCACACAAAGTCAGACACTAACGGATGCAAACCATGCCGCATATCTATTACACAAAGACGATTTTACACAAAATTTTAGTTTTTAAGAAAAGCTTAAAGCAGTTGCTAAAATTTGCTGTCCGCCAGCTGTCATAATCACGTTGCAACGACAACGCAGCGATAGGTGCAATCTTGTCAGAATGGATCGTTATTACGACGGTCGGTACTTAGTCGTTGCGACGCGTGTATGGCAGCTAAAGGCAGCAAATTTCAACAACAGCTATAAACCTTCCTTCAAAACTAAAATGTTGTGTAAAATCGGCTTTGTGTAATAGATATGCGGCATGGTTTGCATCCGTTAGTGTCTGACTTTGTGTGCATGTATTGCGCCAACATTGCGTTAGCGAACACATGTTCCTATGTAAATCTTGTTCCTCATCATATGACAGACCAGCATGTTAAGTTTGTAAATGACCTTTTGGGACACCCTGTAAATAACAAACTAAACGCAGTGTGTAAAATTAAAGAAAAAACGCGGAATGGCGGTAGTGTTGCAAAAAAAAAATGCAATTAAAAGTTGGGATAAGTGTACTATGGTACATGAGTAAAAGAATCATCTGAAGCACATCATAGGAGTATGTAAGATTTGAAAGGCAACGATAAACTTTTAGGTAGTATTGTCTGAATACTGAATGGGGACTTCCGGCAGATATTACCGGTTATTCCGATTAAATCAACGCATGTTAAAACCAATCGTTATTATAGCGTAATGTCGATATAGTGCGATTGACCATGAACATGCAAGTACAAATGCAAAATTATCTATCCGCACAAGTATTTCCTAAGCAATTGCTGGGTATTGGAAACGGTGAAATTGAACTGTATGAAAATACACAGTACATCAAATTGCGGGACAATTTCTGCATTGCCGTTGAGACGAAAAGTGAACTAATTGAGAGTGTATTCCGGGACATTTTTTTTAAAATCATAATTGCCTCTGTTATCGCGCTATTTTGGCAACAAGAAACGTTGATGCAGACGCAATTAAATTTTAGATGCATCATTTGTTGCCCGGTAATTTGAAGTCATTTAAATCAATCAATACAATTGTTGATGAGAACGAATCCGTAAAGTTTCCCACTGAAGTTTAAATTCTCTGGATATAACAGGAATGACGCCACACAATCTCCAGCTGAAAATTGGTTCCCCAATTAATCTTCTTCATAGTTTAAACCCATATACATTTTGCAAATATACACGTATAGTTATCAAAAGGATCACTGGAAATGTTCTTGAAGCAACAATTTTGACGGGAAAGCTTAAAGGAAAAATCGTCATACCTATTCGTGCAAGCAAAAGACAGATTAACAAAAATATTGTGAATAAGTCAGTACAAAGATAATTTTCAGTTTTAATAATTTAAAATTATCAGTTAAAGTTTAGATGAATAAAATGTACATACAAAAATTTGTCTGTTGGTTAATGCTTAATTTCAACATTCCAGTACCTTACGTACCACTTTCTAGTTATTTTGCACGTTTGGTCGAAGTAAGTACTAACTAAATTCACTAAACGTAAGCATGGTAAGTAATGCTTTTACAATAGAAAATTTAGTTAATACTAACTAAATTTTATAAATTTCTACTTCGGCCACAAGCTCAAGCATTATCAGTTCCCTGTGATTTAAAATCGACTGAACTTTTCCAGCTTTGTAAAAAATATTAATGTAATCGTATAAAAATATTGAGCAAAAAATTATTTCCATTTTCAGCCACAGCAACGCGTGGCTGGGTCAGCTAGTTAGATTATATATTGGACTAGTATATACTATAATTATAGAAAATTATGTCGTGCCCTTGCGTCACTTGAAACATAATCCAAACAATACTTTATACGAATTTATCATTTGGCTACTACTTCAAATGAATAAAAAAATTACGGAAGAAACTTTCGTCCGTTGTTTCTTCGCCAAAGTGCAAAAAGTCAGTTGAGCAACAGAAGTCAGTTTAAGAACGAACAGAAAAAACTTTTCCATTATGTTAAATGAATAAAAATCACGTGAAAAAATTCGCGCACTCTAAAAAATTTCCGTAAATTTAGGAGCATTGGCCATAAAATTATACGGTAAGTGCCCTTCTTCGAGGAAACAGGGCAGTGACCGTAATTGTAAAAAAACTACAGTAAATTTAAGTTGCGTTGACCGTAAAATTACGGGGCAGTCGTCCAGTCCCTTAATCTGTGCAGAATACGGTCATTCCCCGTAATAAGCTAGCTGATAAAGATCACGTGTCGTTGTCACGTGTTTCTACGCAAAGAAGCGGGAAGGAGAAAAATCAAGATGGATGGCCTGTGTTGAACGAATGTTGTCTTCCAACTAGAGTCCCTTCCAACAACTTAACGTTTTAAATATGTAATGTATGATATAAGTCCCACAATATCTGAACCAAATATACGTATTGGAGAGTAGGGACTCTGACATACAGGCTCTCATCTAAGTATTGCGCCTAGGCATCGAAAGAAAGATGTTGTCTTCGTGCTTCGTCGCCTCGCCATGTGATTCCAATGTCTGGATTCAAAATATTAAGTGAGTAGTTTTTTTTCTATACTATTGTTTAAGTGTAATTTTAATCCACTGTTCTTTTTTTATTAGCTATTTTGATAACAATAATTTGTGAGCATTGATTGATGGCGAGTACCGAAGCGTCGCTGTAACGTTGAAATTTAGCATTGATATTGATTACATAGTACAATGCATGCAAACGTGATACAATATAAACGCACAAATGAATATCATATTATGCTCCATGTGTTTTAATTTCCATAGTTTCATTCAAAAATTTCTGCAGTATTTTTCTAAATTAATGTAATTAATTAAAGATGTTGTGCATGAGGACAAAATGAATTATTTACTAATTCTCTGCATGCTTTATATTCCTGGTTTTAAATAACCATGATCAATGACTAATAGGAATTGGTTACATTTTTTAGATTGTTTTTAATGAACTCAAATGTTACATTTAAACCAATGAAATAAAACATAGGTACGTAGTTGAAAATAAATTGCTTTAGGCTACCTCTTAACGACAGATTCGTTTTTAGTACAAAATATAAATAATGACATCATTGTTTTCATTAGTTTCACAGCTATAAATGTTTAAAACATGTTTCATACATTTTGTTTTGTAGCTAAATCTTTAAACAGTTATTCATACAATTATTATAAACCAAAAATAATGTGATGTAACATGTATTTCTTATCAACTTTCAACACTTAATTAATTACTGAATTGTTTCTGGTTCAATGTGCCTAAACTTATAAATTAAATGTAAATTTCTATAATAATACTATGTTTTACTATAACTTACACGAACTTGGCTTGTTTCATGCAGTACTTTCAAAAACGTTTAAATCGTGCTTACTTCAAGTTTTCTTATATACGACTAATGAAATTATATGCGAAACACAAATATTTTCATTTTTGAATTTTCTTGGTCATTTCAATTTGGATCTAGATCCATGAACGCTCCCCCTGGTTGTACTGCTGTGTTTTGAAGTGTTTCCTTCAAATAGTGTTATAATCGAATGTTTGTTGTCAAAGGCGCGTTTCATATTATTCTTTTGAATGATTTGGTTCTGGTATGAATGTTTTTGACTGGAATGTGTTTTAATCATAATGGCAGGTTTATAGGAGTCATGGTTGCAGGTCCTTGAAGTGGGGGAGGGGCAGTGGTGGATCCACAGAGGGAGCAATTGGGGTGATCCCCCCCCCCTCCGAATTCACGAACCTAAATTTACCTTTGCAAATTTAAATTTGTAAATTCGAAAAATTTCCGGAAAAGGTCTCCAAACCTCCCCCCCCCCCCCCAAACTCATCACAAAAAATCGCCAACTGTATTTTTACGACTTTAGTTCCAAAATGTTTTCAGGGGAGAGTCCTCAACCCCCTCTCTCCAATGTCATCAAAGATCGCCAAAATTTTTGAATTTTTCGATCTTCAATTTCGAAAAACTACCCGAAATCGAAAACGTTTTCGAAAATGTCGTTCATTCAAACTTTACGGGGTTCTTGAATCAGAAAGGAATGGGCCGTTACTGTTGATCCTTCTGTTCTGCTTTTGAATTTATGCTTTGTCTTATGTGTGTACTGTTATAAAACTATTTCAACGGTGTAGTTATTTAGTAGTACTTAATACATTCTAAACTACTGGGCTTATACATTTTTCTTGTTAGTTTTTTTGGTTTTTACGCAGTCGGGTTTTTGTTTTTATTTAATAATTTTTTATTTAATCTGGAGTTTTTTTATATAAATGATGCATAATCATACCTACCATTTTTTATTTTGTTCCATATACTTAGTTGAATTTTCTTTCACCCAGACAATCCTTGCTTTTAAGTTTGATCCAGTTTGCACAATTGGATGAAAAATAACTTCTGGATCAAGAAGTGTTTCATCGGAATTTATTTAGAGGTATGTATTAATATTTTATTTTAAGAAATGTTTTTCTAAACTCTATTGAGCGACGATCAGTTTCTTTGCTCTTAAACTAACAATTTTAATTTTTCTACTTGTTACTTGTATTCAGTGCTTTTATTTCTGGTCGCTGTTGTATTTAATATTTAAATGTTATCGATATGAAATAATAAAATTTTATAATAAATTTAAAAGAATATAAAATGTTCAGTATAATTGTGCCACAGAGTGATGTCCGATGAACTGGACACGAAAACAGAACTCTTCATTTTGTAATCTTAGGTAGTCTATTTGTATTGTATAGGTATGAGAACACGTCCTATTTGTATTGTATTGTATAGGCAGGGCGCCCATATGCAAAGTTGCAGTCGGGGGGGGGGGCTCAAATATTTTCCCTGTGGTGTAGCTATATGTTTTCCCCATGGAAACTGATTTCAGGACAGATTAGAGTCATTAAAATTTGACATTTTTAATAACTTATTCATTAATGGCTGGAGAAATGTTTTTACATTTTTGCAAGGAAAAAAGTACTAAAAGCAAGGAAATTCTAATTTCAAGGGGGGCTCTAGCCCCCCTTCACCCCTATATGGGCCCCCTTGCCTTATACGTATATAAACTACTGTATTTCGGATCGGCAACATGTGCTACAACCAAGGATACTTGGGCAGCTTTCAACAGTTAAAATCTCAACCCTGGCTGTCTCACTGCATACCCATCCATGCTCGTCATTGGAGGGGGGGGGGGGATTTCCCCCCTCCCTTTCTCCCAAGAAAAAAAGATGAGCATGGCTAGGGTATGCACGGACGCTGCCAGTTAGGAGGTTTTAGGGGCTCAATTCCTCCCAGAATCCTTGGTTTTAACCCCATTGCCGATCCTAATGCCTAACGCATTCACAGTAGTTAAAATGCCGGGCCTGATCCTACTTATGACAAAAGAAGTGCATTAGCCATCTTTTGTGGTACAACTTATAAATGATGAAAAGGTTGATATCAGGGGGTTAGATACTGCTATTTTAGGGCTGGTCATGCTGAAGAATATTTTTAAAGTGCATAAAAAATTCTGAAAATATTTGGGTGTCAATTAAAGCAATAACTTATCCAGAAATAAAGCACCTTGTGGGACATAAACAATACTAATTAATTTTAAAAGCAATGAAAGGAAGTTGTATTTCAGATTTTTACTTTAAAAAATATTAAGTGAATTTAAAAAAAAAAATACTCCAATTGTTTGCAGGTTATTCATTAAGTATATTTGAGCACAAAGTGATTGGATAATAATGTCGGCAGAGAATTATGACCCTCACCTTGTATCCATCGTTGCATGTAAGATGCACAGATTTCCATATTTATTTTGAAAATACAGTCAAACCTTATTAAAACTAACTCCAAGGGACCTTTATAATCTATTGGCCTTCACTAGAGACGTACCGAGTAGCACTTTGGCCGAGTAGCCGAGTACCGAGTACTCGGCCTTTTACTACTCGGCCGAGTACCGAGTTACCGAGTAACTCGGCCTTTCACTACTCGGCCGAGTTTCCCAGTACCATTTATGTTGAAAGAAGGACCACCGACACACATCGATGAATTTTGAACTTATTGAAATAGTAGTATAGACCTCCTTGTCCATATAATAGTTTTTAAACTAAATTCCTGCTGAAATTTAACTACAAAATTTTGCAAAAATAATATTTTTTAAATTAAAAATGAATAAATAAAAGGTATGACTTATCAAGTTGGAATTAAAACAAATTACACAAATTTATTCATTATAGGTCTAGTTCGATAAACAAATAATATTTAAAAGCAAAAAAACAAATGTGCAGGAACACTGCAGACACTTTTTTCTGTGTTACAAGGATCGTCTTTTCAGTGCATAACATGTGAACTAAAAAATGTAAAGGCATACGACAAAAAATTCGACTTTTGCCGGATGCCTTTAAATCAACGAGCTCACATTTTGTGCATTGAAAAAGAAATTCCTCGTAACGCCAAAACACGTGTCTGCAGTGATCCTGCACTGTGCTTCTAATGTTGTTTTATTTCCTTTTATTTTTAAAGCTAAGGTATTTTTATATATCTTATAACTAATTTTAGTTTGTGTAGCAAAAATTCCATATTTGCACAATTTTTAACAAAAAAGTTTTATTAACTTTCTAGACATTCGAACCAAGATTTATTCCATTGAAGTATTTCAAACTTCATTATTCTTAAAATTTAAATTTGAATTGTAAATAGTTGCAGAAAATTATATATGCTTGAGCTTTTTTGTAAATTTAATTATATATTCAATTTTTTGCAACTACTCGGTATTGGCCGAGTATCTGATCAAAATTTGGCCGAGTACCGAGTACTCGGCATATTAGCCGAGTAGGCCGAGTACCGAGTAGTTACCGAGTACTCGGTACGTCTCTAGCCTTCACCTTAGTTTATCTTATCCAAATATCAATCATTAACAATCAAAAGGACAGGGATCACAAATGTAGTTTATCTTAGCAGAAATTCATTTTAAGCGTGTTCAAAATAGTATGATATGTTTGATATTTTGTTTTCCAATTGCGATGTTTGCAATCTAAGAATTATATTAATCATATCAGTAACACTCATTTACTATTGAAAAGAACCAAAAGTAGACTGCTAATAAAATTTACTGTAAGGGTGTCTTTTTTAGGAATGTCCTTCTTTGAGGCACCGTCTTTTAGGGGATGAGCCTCCACTATTGTGGAACAGATACCTTTGTGTTTTTTAAATGATTGTTTCTTTAGTGTTTTAATTAAATAGTGTTATAAAATAATGTTTGTTGTCGAGAGTTTGGTTATTGATTTCTTTTGGATTATTTGATAGTTCAATTATGTTTTTGAGCGAATATTTTATTAGAATTCTAGTCGAATATTTGACTGAAGACTGAATATTTGGCTAAAAAATGTAATTTTTGTATTTTTATTTTATGGCAATTCAGAATTGAGGATGCTTATCTATTTTCTGTAGATTAATTATTTTGTTTTAAGCATTACATAATATTTTGAATGGTAAAACTTCCGAAATCAAAATGCTGCAAAATTTAATTTCTGAGTTTTCTTTGCACGTTATAAATTGCCTTTTTTAAACATTTGTGAGACGAGAAACGTTTCACAAATTAATTTTTTCTGCTTAGTGTTTCATACCTAAGAAGTCCAGTGGCACTTTGTGCCTCCTCATTGCAGATTTGAGTTTAATTCCCCGTTGGGCACAGTTGATTCGACCTTTCATCCCATAAGTGGGTCAATAAAATGAGTACCAAGCATGCTTGGAAACTAAACACTGGAGGTTCCACGTTCGGCTGTCCACCTTACTAGAACACCTGCCTTTGCACCCCACAGCCCTCTGTCATGAAGATTGATATGGGCACGGTGGGATTGCCTCTAATTTTGCGCCACTGAGTTTAGTTTCATACTTATGACTTATAAGCGGTTAAAAAAAAATGTTTATGTGGCGTAAGATATAAAAGAAAGTGAAAAGCTACGAAACTTAAATGTAACATCTGAATGTTTTCTCTTGCACTAAAATCACCTTAAATGAGTCATTCTTCAAAAAGTAACTTTTCTGTCACATGCCTTTTACAGTAAAAAATTTTAGGAACAATTCATTTAACAATGATTTTTAATTTCATCAAAAATATATCGATTTAAACCTGCCACCAATTTTTGAATAATAAGTTTTATTTTAGTTTATTTTTGGTTCGTAACGTGTGAATTTCATTTCCGTGGCATGTCACACACCTTGTGTGGCTGTTTATGTTGCTTAATAACTTAATTAAAAGTATATACTTATTTATTAATTATTCCTTTCACAAGTGCCTCAAATGATAATTGTTTAAGTATATTTAACTTTTTAATATTGTGGTTTAGTTCATTTTAGTAGTATTTTACATGTATTTGAAACTACTAATTAAACCATACTTTAATTAAGAGAACTTAATATTATATTCCTACTAATCATTAAAATAGCTGATTGATTGCACAATTAACAAAACTACTACTTTGATATTAAATTGGCCTCAATTTTTAAATACTAAAAGTTTTTTTTTCTTTTTTTAAAAAAAATTTCTACGAACAAGGGATTATTTTATTTTTTATTTATGCGTAAAATAATTAAAACTTAGCTGGGCCATTGTTTATGGTTACTTCTAGTAGGTAACACTTTCATGTAAGAACGGGAAAAAAAAAGAAACAAAATTTTTCGAGATTGAAAAATATTTGCATTCAAAAGTTACGTTTTCTAAAGAATTACCCAAATGTGATAATATTAGTAAATAGCAGGTTGGAAGTTTGTACTAGAGTACTATACATTCATTGTATAAAAAATTGTTTGCCTACTAATTGTCAACTATTTATGTTATTTACTATTCAATTGCTGACTAAATATTAAGGTATTCAGCCAAACCAAGTATTCGGTTTTGTGTGCCAAATAGCCATCAGTATACCAAAAATCAACTGCATACTCAATGTATCCCTAATTTAAATGATGAGCTTTTTCAAAGTTGGTGGGTATGCATGTTTAAACCCAGTGTGCATGTGTGGTTGAAAACATTGTCCTACTATTGATTGCAGTAATTTAGTGTAGTTGAGTAGTACTTAGGATGATTACTGAGTACTCGACCCAAGTTCTTGCTACTGGGTCAAGTACCGAATATAGATCTTTTTTTAACGATCAACTGACATACACAAGGGAAAATTTTCACTTATTGGAACATCTATATGGATCTTGAGCATGAAATAAGTTTTCAGTTAAAAAGGAAATCCAAAAAGATTTAAAGTTTAAAATTTAAAACTAGTTTTTTCTGAATGTATGGAGGAAAAAATTGAAATTGATTTAAAAAACTTAATTTTTCCATGACAGTTCTTTCAAGCATTAAAAATTGGTTAGTCATACATTGGTTAGCTTCTTTGTACTTAAAAAATTTTTGACCAATAAATTTGCCGTCTCTTATTTTGGGGTAAAGGAGTTGAAGATTCCCGGAGTTTCTTTTTCCTTCCAACAATGCAACATGTTTTCTGTCTTTACTTTTCTTTTCGAACTTGGAAAAAAAATACAAATATTAAACCAGTACAAATGCATCCTTTAGGACTGGACTCGGACTCCGATATTATTCCCATAGCGAACAAAAGTGGTCTTATTCAAATATGTTTTATGTTTTTATTTATAAAATTTGTTTAAAAATTTTATTTATGTATGGGAAAATGAATGAAAATTTATCTAATAAAATAGTTTATTTTTATTTATCCCTTGTGGCCCCCCTTAGCCCCTCTATTAGAAAATCTGCTACCATGCTTATGTATGGGGTCCAAAAGCTTAGATGCTTATGCTCTGAAAAAAGGTGTTTTCAATCCTTATATATTATTTCTGTAGCCTGTTTTTGGTTTCTACGCCAGATTTTCCTCAATTCTTGATTGATTTCTTTGATTTACGCCTTATTTTAAAGCTTATGGTGCTGGCTACTGACGAAAAATAGACCCACGGTCTAAAAATTGTATTTTTCAGCCGAAAAACCTGTTTTAAAGAACCAGAATGAGGTTTTCGGTTAAACTTATAACTTTAATTTGCGCTATGACCGACAGAGCTGAATAGCTTGATCGGCAGAGCGTTCTCCTCGTAACCAGGAGAATCCGTGTTCGGGCCCACGTCCGGACAATCTGCAACAAAAAATTAAGAGAAATATCGCGCATTACATGAACACTTAATTAAGTGAATAACGACTATGAAGGAATAAAATAAATGAGAAGGAAACGCTCCTTGCTGATATGAAAACTTGAAGTGACGTTGTGCTAAATTACTTCTGAATTGTACGTTTTTTATTTTCTTTTTAAGCTTTGGCTCTGGTAAGAAAATTAAAGCATAATGTAAGCGAAAATATAAGTAACAGGTTTAAGATTTCAGACTACAATATAGAATTATTTTTTGTTCAGAGAAAAAATAATAAATCGTATATTGAAATATATATTCTTCTAATGAGTTTTTGACTCTTTGTACAAATAAAAAAATTACTACCTCAATTTGAAGGGTAAAATATATATTTTTTCTTCTTTTTGCAAAAAAAACAAATAGCTTATCACATTTTTACTACATTCGAAAAGCTACGCTTAAAAAAGAGCATAGTTCAATTTATTTTGTATTTTAACCGTTCTGTTAAATGATGAACACGTGCTGCCATCTAAGTCATAACGGTTCAAGCAGCCCGCGGTAACAAATTGTAAAAATTTTCAAGAATAAAAAAATGTTTCTTCAATATCTTATCTTATATATTATTCCCTTCTCATTTCAAAACTTATCAGGCTGGCTAATGAAGAAAAATAGACTTACGGTCGAAAAATCAAGTTTTCGAAAACGCCCCTTGCTGTTTCAAAACCTTGATGCTGCCTGTAGTTCTTATTTATTTTTTAAAAGCGAAGTTCTAATGCAGTTTTCCATTTTTTACGTCGCTTTCAGCAAAAAAAAAAAGCCTGTGTGTGTGTGTTCATATTTTAATAAAGCTTAAAAGCACTGGACTTAGTTGTTAGGTTAAATTGATAAGTTTTTTTCGGTAGAGCGTTCGGCTATAAACTATTCGAACTTCGGGCAAGTTTGGGCTGTCCGAAAGAATATCAAATTTATATTAGTATTGCGCATTACATGTACTCATAACATACAAACGTAATAAAATAAATGCAGTGAGATTGCTACTTGGTGTTTCGACTCCTTTATGCAGGCTACAGTTATCATTTGGATAAGTTGACTGTTAATCGAAGAGTGTTCTTCCTTTTTTTAAGCTTTGACTACATCCAGACCACTCAGCATAATGTAAGCATAAAAAAGTATTAGATTTACCAAAAAGAAATCCTTTTTGTGCAAAAAAACATTTTCATTGTATGCTGAAATGTAGATGTTTCTAAGAGCAGTGTTCGACCTTTTATACAAATGAAAAAATACTACGCCAAATTAAAACTACGAGTTTCACCCAGTAAACCTTTAATTTTTTATTCGCGCGAATACGATAGAAAGCATTAAAATTATTATCAACTTCATTAGCAAGAAATCATTTTCTACTCCTCTGCTTTCTGCTGAAAAAAAAAATACATTTTGTCTACGTTCGAAAAATTACACTTAAAAAACGGACTCTGTTCAACTGGTTTTGGTTTTGAATTTTAAGTGTTTGATTAAAAGAGAAACATGTGCGGGCATTTAAGCCGTAACTGTTAAAGCAATCTTCTATGTGAAATAGTTCAATATTCAAAGATAAAAACACTAATTTTCAATCTAATTTATTACTTCTCTAGAATGTTCGTTTCAATCGCTACGTGAGATCTTCGTCATTCTTTAATCAAATTCCATGCTTTTCGAATAATTTTAAATCGTATCATGCTGGTTAATGACAAAACATAGAAGCATGATCTTATTATTATTATTATTATTATTATTTTTGGTAAAAAGCTTTTTCGCTGTTTTTTACTACGCATTCCTTCAATGAATAGCTTTCGAAAAGGAAGGCGCAATTGCTAGGTTTGTTGGGGTGTCGGGCTGTTACTCAGAATGGCGCCAATTCGAATCCGTGCCAATAAATATCTCTTTAATATTTCTTATTTTCCCGTCAGATGCTCACATGGGCAGGACTCTGTTTGCCACAACCTGTTTTTTTACATGCACAATTATTGCTTTTTCACGAGTCACTACTCAGCCACACTTTTAATGATATTTATGTTTGAATTGAAAATATGTACGACCAAAAGGTGAGCGATGATCAAATTATCACAACGTTGTATTTAACGAGGTTTTGTTACTGATGTCTTTAAATTGCATGCCTTCTCTTCTGCGCTTACTTTTTTTTCGGTTCTTCTTCATAATGTTCTTCCTTTGAAATTCTTAAAGAGCGAAATACCTTATGAAACGATTCGAAGCACAGTGCGGAGTTCCGCACGGGTCAACTAGTATCTGTTTATCATACTGTAGATGCCCGTCAGGAAATAGCCAGTATTGGCACTAAAAATGCCAAAATGTTTTTTCCCTGAAATTTCCCCTTATACTTGTACTACAATTGCAGGTTTCCCCCGAGATCTTTGCAAGACTCCAAAGTGCTTTATGTTTAATTATATCTCTTAATGATCATCATTATTGTTTATGTTTTCAATTGATTTTTTTTTTCTTTTTTTGAAATTGATGTTCACTAAATATTCATAACCTCATTTTGTTTTCTTTTCAAAACATACCACATATTTTGAATTGATGTCGGAAAAATGCTTTTCTTTGTCATTCGTTTGATTTGAAGAAACAAATTTTTCGATATTTACATGTTTACCAGCTTTTATGCATTAAGCTTAAGATTTATACATTTTAGCAAGTACGATGTCTTTTGATCTAGCCTTAATTTTTTGTTTTATTTTATTATAGCTTATATTTCTATGTATGCATGTGCTTTTTCCTAGGATTCCTGGAAATTTTGTAAAAATCCTTTGAACATCATATTAGGGAGGAAAACCTTATGAAACCAGGGAAACGGGTGAAAAAAAATAGGGTGCTTTAAAATGCTTTATTTTGATTTTCACTATTTAGTAGAGACGTACCGAGTACTCGGTAACTACTCCGTACTCGGCCAATTTGCCGAGTACTCGGTACTCGGCCAAATTCTGATCAGATACTCGGCCAATACCGAGTAGTTGCAAAAAATTGAATATTGTCCAAGACAGATACTAAAATTTATAAAAAAAAGAGCAAGCATTATATTCTGCAATCATTTACAATTAAAATTTATAAGTCAAATTTAAATTTTGAGAATAATGAAGTTTGTAATGCTTCAATGGAATAAATCTTTATTTTAATGTCCCCAAAGTTAATAAAACTTATTTATTAAAAATTACGCAAGAAATGTAAGTATAGAAAATATGGAATTTTTATATTAAAAATGGATTTTTGCTACAAACAAAAATTAGTTATAAAAAATGTAAAAATACCTTTGCTTAAAAAATAAAACAACCTTAAAAGTACAGTGCAGGAACTCTGCAGTCATGTGTTTTGGCATTACAAGGAATTCCTTTTTCAATGCACAAAATGGGGGCTCGTAGATTTAGAGGCATCCGACAAAAGTCGTATTTTTTTGTTGAATGTCTTTACATTCTTTAGCTCACATGTTATGCACTGAAAAAGACGTTCCTTGTAACGGGGGGGGGGGGGGCAGAAACATGTGTCTGGAGTGTTCCTGCACATTTGTTTTATCTGCTTTTAAAAATTATTTATGTTTGGCAGATTAGAACTATAATTGATTGGTATACAGTGAAACCCCTCCTAACGGACACCCCTCTTATGCGGACAATTTTTAATTCCCCAGTTCCAATGCAAATAACATTATTTAACCCCTGTCCTGCTGACACCTCTCTATTGCGGACAAAAAATTTGTCCTGTTAGTGTCCGCATTAGAGGGATTTTACTGTAATTTGTTTTAATTCCAACTTGATTAATCATACCTTTTATTTATTTTTAATTTAAAAAAATATTTTTTTGTAAAATTTTTGACGCAAACAAAATTGTATATATATAATGCGTAATTAAATTTCAGCAGGAATTTAGTTTTAAAAACTATTATATGGACAAGGAGGTTTATACTACTATTCCAATAAGTTCAAAATTCATCACATGTGTGTCAGTGGTTCTTCTTAAAACATAATTGGTACTTGAAACTCTGCCGAGTACTCGGTAACTCGGTACTCGGCCGAGTAATAAAAGGCCGAGTACTCGGTACTCGGCTACTCGGCCAAAGTGCTACTCGGTACGTCTCTACTATTTAGTGAGAATGCTGCTCTGCTTTAAATGTGTGAAAAATAAATCATTCTTAATTTTCCTTATGGTGATTTCTTTTTAGGGCAATATTTTGGATAAGTTACTGAACTAAAGGATCCAAAAGGAATAAAGATTTGGAAAAAGTGATTCAACCAAGTTTTGAAAAATTTGACCATAATTTCTCTTCTGAAAAAGTTTATTTGTAATTATGTTGTTATTTAACTTGTAATTAGTGTAAAATAAACCTTTTTGATGTTTTAAACTCTTTGTTTTCATTGTTGACACTTCTGGATATTGTCTCTTCTTATTTCTTATGTAGACATGCTCACATATTTTTTTGGCAATAATTTTTGAGCTAAAATTCTTTCTCTCGATAAAATTGTTTTCGAGATGCTTACCTTTAATAGATACTTATGGTGTTTAAAAATTAATTTATCCACAAGTTTATGCTAGCTAGTAAAAAATGCAGTCTATTTTTGAAGTCGACTGCACAAGTTTTTAATTTATGTATAATTTAATTAATTAATAACTTTTTAAATATGAAGTATAAATATGTTTTTTAATAATTTATATAACTTTTTTGAATGTTCTATGTTCTTTGAATGAACGAGGTTAGCAAACAAGTAAAGGCAATGGACGAACCATTAAAAAAACACTAGTTGCCAATATTGGTAACATGTGTTTTAGCGATGAAACAAATTATTGTGTATGTAAGCATTTTACATAAAATATTAAGTGTTGTATTTTACTATAATCCATACAGTAAAAAAGCTTTACTGAATTTGTTTTTTTTTTTTTTTTTTCAGTTTAGTTTCCCTTATTTCACTGGATTTTTTCCATATTTCTTTTTATACTTCTCTCTCTTAAACATGCATTCTCATTTTTAGAGATCATTTAATAGAATATTTATAATTCCGGCAACTGGGGTCCTCAAACTGCATTACTAACAGTGTTAGCCTATTTTACGCATTAATTGAATTGTAAAAATGACTTGCATTTTCATGTGTTCTTAAAACTTTTATTTATAACTTGGTTCTTATATGACAATAAACTAAGTTTTAAAGCACCTAATAATTTGTGAGCAGTGACGATAAAGAATGACATTTTTTTTATGAACATCATGTTAATTTACAGGAGGCAGTGACCATAGAAAAGTTTTATGAGCATAACGCCAATTTACGGGCAGTGATCCTAGAAAACGAATTATAGCTTTTACGGAAGTAATATCAATTTACGGGCAATCGGCGTAGAGAATAAATTCTAGCTTTTACGGGAGCAATATCAAATTACGGGCAATAGAACTAGAAAATAAATTTTAGCTTTTACGGGAACAATATCAATTTACGGTCAATGGGCGTAGAAAACAAATTCTAGCTTTTACGGGCACATAGTCAATTTACGGGCAGTGGCCGTAGAAAAAGGAATATAATTTTCACGGGCACATTGTCAATTTACGGTCACTCCCCTTTTATTTTACGGGGAGGAAATTACGGGCAAACCTATTATTTTTACGGTCATGAAAGATTACGGGCAGAATATTATTTTTACGGGCAGTGACCGGACCATTTTCTGCCGGTCACTGACCGTATTCTAACGGTGAAATTTCTTAGAGTGCGGCTCCATCAGTTTCGAAGACAAAAAAGAAGAAATTAAAAAAAAGAAAGTTCTTCCGCGTCGAAATGACGTTTTAAACATTTAAATCCGAACTTTGAATATTTTATGCCTTGCCCAACACAGCCACAAGTCACGTAGTTCTCACTGACTTTTTTCTTTTTCCTGAAAGAATCATTTCCCGCAAAGCACTCATTAAAGAATAGTTTTTGTTAGACTCGATTCGATCGGGCGGTCATACCTTGGTGCCCCAAAATGGGGAGGATAGGGCGTGGTACCAGGGGCGTGCAAAGGGGGGGGGGAGGGACACCTATTGGCCCGGGCCCGAGCTTGAAGGAGCCCAAGATTGGTAATCGTAAAAATCATTGTGATGCGTGAAAAAGCAACGGGTGTCTGTAGAATCCTAGGCATATATCCACGTGTGGTCGAGTCGAAAAAAACAACCAGCATTCATTCGGGGGTAAGTAAAATAGAAATGAAACCCGATTTTTGAGTAAAAAATTTTTCGCGAATACAATATTTCCTTTTTTGTAAAAGGAAGTAAAAAGGAGGGGGTGCCATTTCCAAAACGTGAGAGGGTGATGGGGGAAAAACAGAGATCGTTTTTGGATTTAGGGGGGTCATTTTCACAAGAATAAGCAAGAACGGTGTCTGACGCATTTAGAAAAGTTTTTTTTTTTTGCTGTGCAGTGCAAATAATTTTTGATAATGACGTGAAAAAAATTGATTTTGTATACTAATATTGATCTTTCAAAAATTGTTTGTTTGAAGCAATTTCTTGAAAAATGAAGTAAAATTTGTCCACTACAATAAACAAAATAAACAAAACGTTATATTAATACATTCATGTCTTTATGCTGTTATACAGATATAGTCTAAGAAAAATAGGCAGGGAAGATGACGACGTTAACTAAACTAAAGCTAACTAAAGCTAACGAACGGGTTAGCTTTTTTTCCTTCCCAACGCAATCTTTCCACGTACTCAGGGGTGCACACAGTGCGAGGGGGAGGGGGATTATGGCACAAGTTGAGCCATCAAAAAAATTGGGAAGGAGGGGGATTTTTATATTTTTTAAAATTATTCATTTAAATTTATTTATTGATTTATTTTTAATTTAAAGTATTTATTTTATTTTATTCCGTTTATATTTCATTTCATTCACTTATTTAGTTTGTGTGTGTGTGTGTATGTCAATGGCGTAACACAAACCTTTTATAATAAAATAATAATGGTAAATAATAATTAAAAATATACAAATAAATAATATTACTTTTAAAAAATAAATAAAATAAAAAGAGAGCTGAGAAATAAAAATAATAAAGGAAAGAGAAGTTGAGTAAAATGGGGGGGGGGGGGGGATTTGCGCCATTGAACTGGGGGGGCACCTCTGCATGTAGTCACCAGAGCCCGATCATTCTGATATTGGACATGGGGCACATTTCTATTTCAGGGCCCCCTCCCCCTAGGGCCCGACTAAGATTTTTGAAGACACTGGGCATGAAATTCATTTTGCCCCTCCCCCTCCTCAATTTCCGCTTACTCTGAAGTTATAAAATATTTCGATACTTGCGTATTAACACAACTATGCTAAATTTGGTGGTACCTGATATCACAATATTTAAAAAGTAGATGAGATATAGTATACGATTATTATATAAGACGTGGTTAAATTGCCAGTTTACGGTAAATATCAAAGTTATCTATGATATGACTTTTAATTGTAAATGCTGACTAAACTTGGAGTGGGTTTGAGATTTGCAAAGAGATTAAATTTTTAAGGGGAATTTTTATCAACAAATAAGAGATTTTTTCCTTATTTTGCCATTTGCAAAAATACCAATGACATCATTATACTCTAGATTCTGAGTGAAATCATTATTTATTTTTAATTAGCCTGATAATTTAAGGGGATTTTGGGCCCCCCAGAAATCTTAGAGGAGGGGCCTGTGCCCCACATAATCAGGCTCTGGTAGTCACAGGTATGAAAAAAAGCCCGAACCCCAAGTGTTTCAAGTCAAGTCCCAAGAAGTCGATCGCAAAACCAAGCTTCGGCCGAGAGAAACGACGTTTCTTCGGATATCGATCATGGGTTCAGCTGTGTCGGCTCGGTCGATGCTTCACGTCGAAGCGAAGACGCTTTTGCAAACGGGACGAAAGGGTTGAGAAGTTCCGACGCCGATCGATACGAGTTCGCGCGGGAAAAGAGGGACGTTCTTTCCATCTTCGTGAAGGGAAGCAAAAAGAAACTTTCCTTCATAACACGGAACTCGAAACTTCGGCCCACTAGCGCAGGCCTTCTGGAGGGGTTTTTTGATCAAAAATACCTTCTGGCGTTTTTTTCAAATGAAAAATACCTTTTTGTTTCTTGATGAGAAATACCTTCTGGCGTTTTTTTCAAATGAAAAATACCTTTTTGTTTTTTGATGAAAAATACCTTCTGGCGTTTTTTTCAAATGAAACAGAACCTTTTTGATAAAAAACACCTTCTGAAGAAGTTTTTTTTTTTTAATCAGAAATTTCTTCCGGAGGGTTTTTTTTTTTTTTTTCTTTCTTTCTTTTGATCAAAAATACTTTCTGCATGTTTTTTTTTTTTTTTTAAATCAAAACCAGGCCTTTCACATGCCTTCACATTTGTATTAAGTCAGTCAAAACTTGTGATCACAAGGGCCTATGTCAGACAAAAGTCAATCACAAGATCTTATGTCTTTATGACTTGGACCGAATTGCAGCAGCAGATCTCTTAGCAGAACAGGCGTTACCCCCAGTTGTCCGAAGACTTGCACACAAAGCTAGTGGCTATGTCGTCCCCTCAAAGCAACAGCAGGATAGTTTAACTGGACTTACTGTTGCTCTGAGGCAACGATATTGAAAACTTGTGTCACTTTTGTATCAACTACAAACAATAGCTGTCACCATTAAATTTCGTATTTTATCAAAAACCACCAGGTGACAAGACCTCAGCGGTGATGAAAAGTGCAGACACAAACTTATATCGAAACTAAGTCAGTCACAAGGGTTTAAGTCAGAATTAAGTCAGTCACAAGAGCTTAAGTCAGAACTAAGTCAGTCACAAGGGCTTAAGTCAGAATTAAGTCAGTCACAAGGGCTTAAGTCAGAATTAAGTCAGTCACAAGGGCTTAAGTCAGAATTAAGTCAGTCACAAGGGCTTAAGTCAGAATTAAGTCAGTCACAAGGGCTTAAGTCAGAATTAAGTCAGTCACAAGGGCTTGAGTCAGAATTAAATCAGTCACAAGGGCTTAAGTCAGAATTAAGTCAGTCACAAGGGCTTACGTCGGAATTTAGTCAGTCAGAAGGGCCTATATCTGACAAAAGTCACTCTCACTGACAAGGGCCTATGTGTTTATGACTTGGACCGAATTGCGACAGTAGACCTCTTAGCAGAACAGGCGTTACCCACAGTTGTCCGAAGACTTGCACACAAAGCCAGTGGCTATATCGTCTCCTCAAAGCAACAGCAGGATACTTTAACTGGATTAGATGTCTTACTGTTGCTCTGAGGCAACGATATTGAAAACTTGTGTCACTTTTGCATCAACTACAAATAAATAGCTGTTACTATTAAATTTCGTATTTATCAAGAACCACCACAGGTGACAAGACCTCAGCGGTGATAAAAAAAAAGTGCAGACACGAACTTATGTCGAAACCTAAGTCAGTCACAAGGGCTTACGTAGGAATTTAGTCAGTCACAGTAGCGCAGCGAAGGAAGGGTTTTGGGGGGTTAAAAAAAAGGCATTGGTTTTAGCATAAATGCGCATTCTAATGCAGTAAGTTAAACTCATAAAAGGACTTTTGGTAACAATATCCCCCTGAGAAGGTAATTTGGATCAAAAACTATTTTCAGAAGGTAATTTTGATTAAAAATCCCCCTCCAAAAGGTATTTTTGATCAAAAAAACTCCTCCAGAGGGTATTTTTACCTAAAAAACCCGGTCCAGAAGGTTTTTCTGAAAGCGCTAGTGGTCAGTCACAAGGGCTTACGTCGGAAATAAGTCAGTCACAAGGGCCTATGTCAGACAAAAGTCAATCACAAGGGCCTAAGTGTTTATGACTTGGACCAAATTGCAGCAGAGACCTCTTAGCAGAACAGGCGTTACCCACAGTTGTCCGAAGACTTGCACACAAAGCCAGTGGCTATATCGTCTCTTCAAAGCAACAGCAGGATATTTTAACTGGATTAGATGTCTTACTGTTGCTCTGAGGCAACGATATTGAAAACTTGTGTCACTTTTGCATCAACTACAAATAAATAGCTGTCACTATTAAATTTCATATTTTATCAAGAACCACCAGGTCACAAGACCTCAGCGGTGACAAAAAGTGGTGACAAGAACTTATGTCGAAACTATGTGAGTCACAAGGGCTTAAGTCAGAATTAAGTCAGTCACAAGGGCTTAAGTCAGAATTAAGTCAGTCACAAGGGCTTAAGTCAGAATTAAGTCAGTCACAAGGGCTTAAGTCAGAATTAAGTCAGTCACAAGGGCTTAAGTCAGAATTAAGTCAGTCACAAGGGCTTACGTCGGAATTTAGTCAGTCAGAAGGGCCTATATGTCTGACAAAAGTCACTCTAACTCACAAGGACCTATGTGTTTATGACTTGGACCGAACTGCGACAGTAGACCTCTTAGCAGAACAAGCGCTACTACAGTTGTCCGAAGACTTCCACGTCGTTGCACACAAAGCTGGTTGGCTATGTCGTCTCCTCAAAGCAACAGCAGGATATCTCTCTGCTGCTTTGAGGCAACGATACTGAAAACTTGGCGGCAATGATCACTTTCGTATCAACTACAAATAAATAGCTGCCACTGTTAAATTTCGTATTTCATCAAGAACCACCTGGTGACAAGACCTCAGCGGTGATAAAAAGTGAAGACACGACTTCTGTGCTACACCACCTTTGCCCCCATAACCGCATCCTATCTGTAATGGACCTATCTTCTTGTGCCCCCGGTACTGCATACATATCTGATACGTGTGTGTACATAGAGAGACAGAGTGAGATAAATGGACATTGAGCAACATGCGCTCTCCGTTAATTCCACGAGGGCGAGAGGAATCGGGTGTTTATCTGGAGCCCCATCTCTCCACTTATCCAAACAAACCGTTTGTAATTGCGGACCATTTGTCACGCCTAATGACACTTCGGTAGCCGCATCGCGCCAAGTCTTCCATAATACATGGCGCTAATGACGCAGCCGCAATGACATCGCCGGGGCACCTGGGCAGCGATTGGACGTCTTCACAGCTGCGTGTCAACGACGGCCCCCTAATGAGGGCAGCCGATCCGAGGCGCGATAAGCCCCACCAGAAGAATGTCGGCCTCCGTCCGATCGTCAGCACTTTCGAGCATTTTCAGCCGGCCGAGAGAGAGAAGGTTCCTCTTCGAACGAAAAAGGCGCTGTCCACACACAAATGCTGTCACACATTTTCTCAACACATTTGACCCCCTTAGTCACCACTTCACCATACCACCTCACCACCCCTTGCCACGTGTGACACTAAAAACCTTTTCTACGGCAAGCAGGGCCCGACTGACTAAAAGTGAGGCCCTAGGCCCTCAATGCTTTAGAGGCCTTATTCTCTATCGCTTTAAGTCAATGCAAAGTAATGTTTAACATTTAATTAGAAGAGGATTTTATATTATTTTCACAAAAATGCGTGATTCTTTAACGCTATGCATTAGTTTTTTAAAAATTCGGGGACCCAGGCTCAGGCCTAGTTGGCCTGTGCCTTAATCAGGCTCTGATGGGAAGAGGAGTCATTCCACGTCAGGGACGGATACAAAGGAGGGACGATCGCGCCCTCCTTGAGCGAGATACAAGAACCTTCTTCAGGTATATTTTCGATACTTAATTTCCAAAAATGGCAATTTTACATAATCTTCGTTGGTGTTAGGAGAAGGGGGGCTCTTCCCTGGAATTCTCACGGAATTGAAGTCCTTAAAACGCAATTGAAGCCCATCTCTTATTGCTCTGGAGATAGGGACCAGAACTTTCCATTGGATTTTTTTCGAAATTGAAGTTCCAAAACCTTGTTTCTAAACGATCGTAGATGATGTTAGAGATAGGTTCAAGGGCTTTCCCTGAATATTTTTCGAAAGAAACACAACTGTAGGACACCTTTGATTACGCAAAGGTAAGCGAAGGGGTTCAGTGCACTCCTTCGCAAGTTTTTAGAAATTGAAGTTTCAAACAGTAAACATCAAAAAATCGCCCCTTCCTTGAACGTTTCCTGCATCCGCCCTTGTTCCACGTCAATTGACCTGATTTTTCAAATTGTCCCCATGAACCCGACCATTTGGATTAAATTTTACTATGGTGCAGTGCAAAGATGTCTTTAAAACTTACATAAGTACATTTTCAGCTTCCGATGCTCGAGTCCTGAGGATCTAGGATCCATTAAAAAAAACGAGCTGATGTGTGCATCACATGACTTCCTTTTACTCCAATTTAATGTCATTTTCTCATTATTGGCAGTATTATTGTGATTCAATAGTTTACTCTCTAAATATCACCAACAGTGGCCAAATTGAAACCAAATTTTAAAAAAATAATAAAAAAATAAAAATCGCCAAGTTGGCGACAAAACGGCGACCAAAAGACTGGCGATATATCGCCAAGTGTCCGCCAAATTGTAACACCACTTGAGTTTACATTGAAATTAACAATGACTTCCCCTTAAAAAGGGGCAAAAGACCCCCTTTGGAGCATCCGAATGCAACCAAAAAGAGAGGTGCACAGCTAGACCCCACTAGGAGTCTAAGTACCAAATTTAAACTTTCTAGGACATACCGTTCTTGAGTTATGCGAGATACATACACACATACATACATACGTACGTACAGACGTCACGAGAAAACGCGTTGTAATTAACTCGGGAATCGTCATAATGGATATTTCAGGTGTCTGTACGTTCCTAGGCACATATCCACGTGTAGTCGAGTCGAAAAAAAAACCAACATTGATTTGGGGGTGAGCAAAATATAAATTAAGGCCGATTTTTGAGTGAAATTTTTTTCGCGAATACAATACTTCCTTTTTTGTAAAAGGAAGTAAAAATGGTCAGTGCACCTCCGATAGTCGAAACTGTCCACTAATGCAATACTGCCGTGTGCAGGTAAACTGCAGTATCTTCAGAAATGAGCTTTTGAGATATTTGAAGAAATGTGCGTTGGATTCCATACTAACAACAGGGAAATGTTGAAATTAGACGTTTTTTTTCGCGCCTTTTCTTCAGCGGAAACCAAATAAACAAGCTTGTGCGATAAAGCGAATGGACAAGTGACAAAAATGCAAGAAAATGCAAAATGAAAAATTTGCAGTTACAGAAGAACCTTGATTATCCGAGCTAATTGGGACCACTAGTGCCTCGGATGTAGGAAATCTCGGTTAATAGAAACTTTGTAGAAAATCTGGTCAGAATCGCAAACTTTTAAAATGTATTCATTAAAAATACAATAGAATATTTTTAAAAGATGAAAACGAGTATATAAAAAGTAATATTTTACAGTTTGAAAACTAAAATAGGAAAATAATTTGTAGTAAGATTTAAAAAATCAATAGAATTTTGGTACAACGCCAAGTTAGATAGTAAAAGATGCATTAAAAACCTCACAAATTTCCAGAAAACATTTTTATATTCAAATAGAAAGTTCATCATTTCATTAAATTTACGTTATTTTCTTTGAAAAATAGACTTCATTATCGGCTCGGTTAACAGAAACCTCGGTTAATCGAAGCTCGATTAATCGAGGTCCTACTGTACTGCCCTTCAGTGGCGTAGCGAGAAAAAATCCTAGGGGGGGGGGGGTTAATTTTTTCTTTAGTTTCAAGTAAAGCCATGCCCTCAAGTTTATACACTTATACTGTATATATATATATATATATATATATATATATAAATATATATATATATATATATATATATATATATATATATATATATGTATATATATATATATGTATATATATATATATGTATATATATATATATATATATGTATATATATATGTATATATATATATATATATATATATATATATGTATATATATTTATATGTATATATATATATGTATATATATACATATATATACATATATATACATAAATATATACATACATATATATATACATAGTTTCGGGGCTCATGGGGGGGTTCTGACCCCCCTATCCCACCCCCATGGCTACGCCACTGCTGCCCTTAACCTACCCACGGCAGAATACTTTGGAACACTTTGTGTGGGGAAGAAAGCAATTGAGAGGTCTGCATGGGGGCAGAGTCGCAACGCCTGCTTGAGATGCCATCAGCGCTGGCCTAATCCTTTGATTGCTGTTCGCATGTTCACGCTCCCCCCAATCATGTGCGCGATCAGCACAGAGGACGGCCCGCCGGTCGCGCTCGGCCGCACACCGACGCCATACATTAGCGCACTGGGCCGGACCCCGCACGCGATGGCCCGAGATTCTGTCTTCGGGTGTACCGCGAGGGAAACTAAATATTCGGAAGCAAACCCACACAAATGCGAATAATCTTCTTTACTAATAATAAAGCAGAAAGTCTCTCTGTCCGGAGGATGTCTGTAGGATATCTGTAGGATGTCTGTGACGCGCATAGCGCCTAGACCGTTCGGCCGATTTTCATGAAATTTGGCACAAAGTTAGTATGTAGCATGGGGATGTGCACCTAGAAGCGATTTTTCGAAAATTCGATGTGGTTTTTTTTATTCAAATTTTAAGAAAAAAAAACTATCATAAATTACGAAATTATCATAACGTGGAATCTTACCATGGGCGCAAGCCAATGGGTGAGATACGAAATTATCATAACGTGGAACTGTAACGTCGGTGCAAGCCAATTGTCGAGAAAATTCACCATACATTATTTGTAAATATATACAAGCGAACCAAAAGACCTTTAATTTTTCTATTACGGGCGAAGCCGTGCGGGTGCCACTAGTTACTAATAATAAAACTGAAAGTCTCTCTGTCCGGAGGATGTCTGGATGTCTGTAGGATGTCTGTGACGCGCATAGCGCCTAAACCGTTCGGCCGATTTTTATGAAATTCGGCACAAAGTTAGTATGTAGCAGGGGGGTGTGCACCTCGAAGCGATGTTTCGAAAGTTCGATGTGGTTCTTTTTCTATTCCAATTTTAAGAAAAAAAATATCATAAGATGGGCGAGTAAATTACGAAATTGTCGTAACGTGGAACCGTAACATGGGCACAAGCCAATGGGCAAGAAAATTCACCATACAATATTTGTAAATATACAGGCGAACCAAAAGACCTTTTATTTTTTCTATTACGGGCAAAGCCGTGCGGGTAACACTAGTTACTAATGATAAAGCTGAAAGTGTGGGCATCCGGATGTCTGTGACGCGCAGAGCGCCTCGAACGTTCGGCCGATTTTCATGAAATTCGGCACAAAATGAGTTCGTAGCATAGCGAAGAACACCTCGAAGCGATGTTTCGAAAATTCGATTTTGTTCCTTTTCTATTCCAATTTTAAGAACATTTTACCGAGCAAATGATCATAACCTGGACGAGCAAACCACCATAACACGGACGAGCAAATGAGCATAGCAAATGGGCGAGGCATCCTTCATTCATCAGGCACCCTTTGGTTGGACCCTGTAGCCAATGTTTTGAAAAACTCGTGTCTTTTCCTTCACCAGCACGATGTAGTGACTAAATGTTTTTGCCGAATTCTAGTCGAAAATAAATTAAATAAGAATAGCTTTCGAGTCGATCTTAGGTAAGACACAGACATCAACACTCTAACAGATCCTTTCCCTTTTATGAGTGAAGAACATAAACTACAGTGAAGCATCGTTTATACGTTTCTCGTTTATACGTTTTTATCAATGATACGTTTTTAAAATTGGTCCCTGCAAAGTCTAGTACACTTTAACCTATACCTTTTATACGTTTTTTCGTTTGTACGCTTTTTTTATACAGTCCCTTTAAAAACGTATAAACGGTGCTTCACTGTATTAGCATTTACACAAAGGCAATCCTAAAATCGAGTTACGGATTACAACTGTCTTTATAGTTCAGAAAAGTGTTCCCAAACCACTTTGAGCATGATATTCACTATCAGTTATGGACTTTTTCAAAAAAAAATAGCGTAGGGAGAACACTTAAAATTGCAGGTTGCATGTAGCACCTTTAATGGTTAATCGATGTAGCAAGCTGCACCACCTTAAGGGTGCCATTCGGCTCCGTAGCAGTGGCGCAGCCACGGGAGGGGTTTTGGGGTTAAAACCCCTCCCAGAACACAAGCACATTCATTTCCTCCATTAATACTTAAGATATTATTCAGAGTATTTGAGCTCTTCCAAGCGGAATAGATTTCAACAAAATATCTTATTGCTTTTAATGATCGGGAAGCAGTCAGAAATTACTTTTCAATTCATAAATATAAAAGTTGTATTTCATGACGAGCAACCCACGTCCCCCCTGGTATAAGATAGCTAAAATGGTGTCAATAAAGCTCTACAGAGTATCATGGTCCCTCAGCACTTCCATCTCTGCACAACTCCTTTTTAGAGACATCTAGTGAGAGGAAGCCTACCGCACCCGATTTTCTGAGGCCCTTAAACCAATTCTCATCGAAAGATCAAAACCGTTATTAGCTAGCATTTGACATTCAAAAATACATGAATGTATTTTAGGAGGAGCTTTTAAGTGATCTCGCGAAAAACACGCAAAAAATGAATGTAAGATTAAAGTAAAACTAATAATAAATATTTTGCGCTTTTCCCCCACTTTCTTCGTTTTATTGTGATATCAGTACGAATTATTAATTGTATTTAAGCAGTTACTTTGAATGAATAATTACTAATCTGTAGAAATTCTTTGATATTGAATAATTACGCATTGTAAATGAATCGGAAAGAAAGCAACAATTTTCGATTTTGAAAACCCCTCCCAGGAAAATTTTCTGGCTGCGCCACTGTCGTATGGCACCCTTAAAGGTGCCAATTGGTTCACTACGACACACATGAGAACCATATCCACAGGGCACCTTTCAGAGGGTACCACCGGTGCCACCACGTCTTACCTCAAATAGAGACATTTGCAATTCCGTAGTCTTGAGGCTTAATTTTGTCACTCATGATGAAAATTACATGGTTTTTTATCATTTTCACATGTACATAATACTTTTGTATTATGTACATTTTCTTATTATCAGATTATTTTGTTATTTTTTGAGCTCATTTCAAAAGCCTTTTACCACCAACATTCATTATTTCTTGCAAATAGCTAATGATTAGTTATTACATTTTCAGACAAGTGTTCTCAGTTTGTTTAAGGGTTAAGGTAGTAAGTTGCGGTGCAGAAGTTGCGTAGTCAACTTAGACAAGTGGTCAACTTATGGAGGTTGACATTGTTTTGATCAAAACACCCCCTCCAGAAAGTATTTTGATCACCAAAACTCTCCAGAAGGTACATGAAATACACCGCCAGCTCAGTCAATTCCAGCCGAGGACTGCAGTTTCGTGCTTATTAGCACTCATCAGCCCGGCATAGGACTGACTGAGCTGGAGGTGGAAAACCTCTTAAGGAAGCCTAGAGTACCAAGCAAACTGGTAGCTAATACAGAATTAGCACTGACCAGACGAGTGACCGAAACAATGGTTCGGTTCAACTCGAATACTGATTGCAAGGCTACCTCCAGCTCAGTCAGTCCTATGCCGGGCTGATGAGTGCTAATAAGCACGAAGCTGCAGTCCTCGGCTAGAATTGATTAAGCTGGCGGTGTATTTCATGTAATTCTGCCCTAGCCCTGGCTATAGGGCGTTAAGTTACTGAATATCTCCACATGGTATTTTTGATCAAAACACCCCCTTCAGTAGGTGTTTTCGATCAAAACAACCCCTTCAGAAAGTGTTTTCGATCAAAACACCCCCTTCAGAAGGTGTTTTCGATCAAAACACCCCCTTCATAAGGTGTTTTCGATCAAAACACCCCCTTCATAAGGTGTTTTCGATCAAAACACCCCCTTCATAAGGTGTTTTTGATCAAAACACCCCCTTCAGAAGGTGTTTTCGATCAAAACACCCCCTTCAAAAGGTATTTTTGATTAAAAAAAATCCTCCATCAGCAGGTATTTTTGATCAAAAAACCCCCTCCAGAAGGTATTTCTGGCTGTGCTAGTGGATCCAGGACTTCTGCACCTGACAATAGCGGTCAACTTACAAGGGTGCTCAACTTCAAAGGTTTTAGTGCATTACGTTTCTGAAAAAAAATAAAAACGACATGCGACACTAGGTAGGTTTTGTCAAATTTTATCCGAAAATAAAAGCTATCAAGTTTGATACAAGATGTGTTTTTAAGTTCCGTATCAAAAATACAATATGTTGATAAAATTTTCTCTTGAAAATATTGAGAGAAAAACTGAAGTTTAAGATTGTTTAACAAACATTCCCACTTTTAAGAAAGTACTCCCCTTCCCTCCCCCGACGATTTTGTGATTATGAATGAAACTACTATATTATTTCATAAATTTTCAAAAATTTATAACTGTGCATATGTTATGCTGTTAACCATGCTATTTGTCATTAGAAATTCAGAAAAAAAAAAAAATCCACGAATGATTTTAAAATTGCTTGTTTTATTGCTCTTAGATTTGAAAGAATTGAAACTGATATGGTATGCACTACTATAGTAAAGAATTATATTTTAGAAAAAATCACGGCAAAAGGATTCCGAAATTCTCGGAAACGTTTTTGAAAATTGTTTGGAGAATTTCGAAATACTCGGAAACGTTTTTGAAACTTTCATGAACCACAGCAGCACAGAATACTCAGAAATTAATTTCTGAAATTACGGAGAGAAGATTCCGAAATACTCAGAAACGTTTCTGAAAATTACAGAAAGAGGATTCCGAAATTCTCGGAAACGTTTTTGAAAATTGTTTGGAGAATTCCGAAATACTCGGAAGCGTTTTTGAAACTTTCATGAACCACAGCAGCACAGAATACTCAGAAATTAATTTCTGAAATTACGGAGAGAAGATTCCGAAATACTCAGAAACGTTTCTGAAAATTACAGAAAAAGAATTCCGAAATACTCAGAAACGTTTTTGAAAATTTCATGAACCACAGCAGCACAGAATACTCAGAAACGTTTTTGAAAATTTCATGAACCACAGCAGCACAGAATACTCAGAAACGATTTCTTAAATTACGGAAAGAAGATTCCGAAATACTCAGAAACGTTTCTGAAAATTACAGAAAGAGGATTCCGAAATACTCAGACACGTTTCTGAACATTACAGAAAAAGAATTCCGAAATACTCAGAAACGTTTTTGAAAATTTCATGAACCGCAGCTGCACGATATACTCAGAAACGTTTCTGGATTTTTTTTACAGTGTACAGACGCCAGTGAGGCAATGTGTAAACTTCAGTGGCGCACACACCGGACCCCTCCCATAGGTATTGCTTTTTTTTCCCGATTGATTACGATTCTATGTATTTAGTACGTAGATGAATTTCAAACAAAGGTAACAATGATTTCAGTTCTAAAAAGTGAAAAAGTAAAATCCTCATGTAAAAAGATTTTTAGAAGAGTTGTGCACTTTTCCTATAAGAAGCAGGATTATAAATGAATACACTGTAATAATCATGCTTTTGGTTTTGTAATTACAGATTAAAATGAGATTTTCTGAACTTGAATCCATTTTTAATTATGAAGAAAGTAAAACCGTAAATTATTTTGCTTTCTGGTTTTTTATTTGAGTATATTACATTAAATAATGCTAATTTTTTTAATCAATAGTTTATTTTCTACTGTTTTTCGTTCTCGAGAAACGATATAATCAAGTCAGTATGTTTGAAATTGACGGCGTATTGGGGTGATTGGGGCGTATTGGGGTCGAAAACCGTATGAGAATGAGGTTTTCGACCTTGGACCCTCCCCTTGAAAAATTCCTGTGTGCGCCACTGGTGAATTTATTTCATCTGAAAATGGGAACACTCTCGATAATACGAAAATTCCGATTTTCCGACAGGGATAACCAGCCAGGAAAATGCGACGCTGCCAGGCACAGGTATAGGCGGTCGGTCACGGCCGAAGCGCGGGAAAAGCACGAGGTCCACAAATGGCCTGATTTTCCGCTTCGCAGCCCGTCTGTCCGCCAATGGAGGGTTGCCCAACACCCATTGCGATGCAAAGCAGACGATTCCCATTGTCTCATGTCGCACGCGGCCTCCTTAGCCGGGATCCGCGGATTGGCAGCGCCGATTCCGAACCCGCAAACTTTCCGAGTCCGACGAAGGAATCCGGACATGACGCAAAAAAAATAAAAAATTTCTTGTTAAGAAACGCTTTTTGGGTCCTCTTTTGCGGATAAAATTATTACTTAAAAAAAAAAAATTAATTTGAATTTTGACATCTTGAATTCAAATTATGTTTTTCGCAATCACGAGTGTGTGTATGTAGGCGTGTGTGTTTGTGTGTGGGGGGTATGTATATGTGTGTAGGGGGGATGTGTATGTGTGTGTAGGCATGTGCGTTTGTGTCTGTGTGCTGGTATAAGTGTGTGGGTAGTTGTGTGTATGAATGTGTGTGGGAGGGGGTATGTGTGTGTAGGCATGTGTGTTTGTGTCTGTGTGCAGGCATGAATGTGTGGGTAGTTGTGTGTTTGTGTTTTTTTATTTATATATAAAGTAATTTATTTACAGCATGCTCCAATGTGTGTGTATGTTTTTATGTGTATGTGTGGGTGTCTATGTATGCGTGTGTGTAGGAGTGTGTTGGTGTACGTGTCTGTATGTATGCGTATGTGTTTGTGCGTGTGTAGTTGTGTATGTATGCGCGTGTGTGTAGGACATGGATGCAACCTGGAGACGGCTTTCGCTAGAGGAGCAGCATCGTGAGGAGCCGGTCGACGGTGATGGTGCGGAGGGTGGCGGTGGGAAAATAAAATGATAGGACGCCAAAAACAGTCAAGTGAGAACAATAAGCAATCGTGATTGCTCAAAAAAAATAAACAAACTATAATGACCCATTGAGGGATCAGCCTCTATAGAGCAGGGATCCCCAACCTTTTTTCACCCAAGAGCACATTCTGGTATACACTGTAAATACGATTCAGAAACTTTACTGTAAAATAATACGCAGCTGACGTGCTCAATTTCTGCCAGTAACATATCCCGCAAAAACTAGGAAAGTTTTGTGCTAAAATTAAGTAACCTTCCCGAAAAATCCGGAATTCTTCCCGTTTAAAGCCGGTCGTGTCTCTGAAACTTCAAAGTAATCCTAGGTAGAGATAATATTTATGGGTTTCACAATAAACATACCGTTTATTTCATTTCAATATCGTCCTTTGTTTTCGAGATATCTAATTTTGAAATCAGGAAGTCCTTTGCTGGACACCCAGTAGACTAGTGGTTAGTAACATACTGGAAGAATTTAAGCTTCCTATTTCAACTGAAAGAGGGGGCTCAACCCCCTCCCCCAAACTTCATACGCATGGGGAGGGGGTTTAAAAATTACCTTGAACTGAAAAAGCAATGCTATACACATTATCATACACACTAGTAATAAGCATATACATTGCAATAAAATAATTATTTGCAGAAAAACAGCTGAGGAAATGAAATGTTTCTAAATTCGTGGCATTTTTTATGCTACGGCTCACGTTAAATGAAGGGGTCATTGAGCACCGTCTTAAAATTTGAGTAAGAAGCTAAAACTTTTACAGCATAATACTATTAGTAAGTGTAAAAAAAATACGGGGTGTCCTGGATTCTATAGTTGAAAAAAAAAGTTTTTTTGAATCACCCTACAGCGCATGGCTAAGACTGGATCCAGGGCCCGTCTAACTAAATGTGAGGCCCAAGGCCCACAATGCTTTGGAGGCCCCCTCTGTTTTCTATCACATTAAGTCAATGCAAAATAATGTTTAACTATATTTTAGAGGTATGTTTTCAATTAATAAATCATTAATTTTTATTATTTTCACAAAAATGCATGATTTTTTAATGCTATGTACAGTGACCTCTCACTTATACGCGACCAAAGGGGACAACGAAATTTTCGCGCACAAGTGAGATTCGCGCATAAATGAAACACCCCAAAAATAAGCTGAAATGTAGTAAGTTATCAGCAGTTATAGTAATACTAATAGTACGCTACTGATACTAATGACTAAATATGCACATAATATCCATTTATGCATTCTAATTTAATAAAAATGTAAAATTTGAAGTTGTACGTTTTGTCATTTTTTATACACGGTACAATGTAAGCGAATTCCACAAAACCTAAAAACTGTCGCGTGATCAGTGTCATAGTCTGTGAGGATACAAAAGATCCTCGATAGGCTATGTCAATGCTTTCCGCTTCACCACGACTTTTAGGAAGGTCAACCTTTTCGCATGTAACCCGTTCTCCCCTCTCGATGTCAATCACAAGACTAACTGCACCCCTAATCGCACACTTGCGCGAAAAAAACGTGTTCTTGGAAATATTTTGAACATTGGAATAAAGGTGTGTGAAAGCATTCCAAGAGACATCAAGAAGGGTACAAATCTTCCGATAAGCAAAGCGTGAATAGGCGATTCAACTAAAACTTGAAAAAATTTTATCGCACATAAGTGAAAGGTGCATTTTAGGTTTCGCGGGTAAATGAACAAGAGTTAACATTGTTTTCCTATATCGCTGGCCGGGCCCGTGAGAAAAACGCGCAGAAGTGAAAAACGCGTATAACAGAGGTCGCGTATAAGCGAGAGATCACTGTATTAGTTTTTGAAAAATTGGGGCCCCTGAGGAAGATGGGGCCCCAGGCCCAGGCCTAGTTGGCCAGTGCGGTAATCAGGCCCTGACTGGATCGGCGTTTATGTATTCGAGTGTCGCAGGTCGAATGGGGACAACCGCCATTATGACACCCGAGTCCGCAAACGACAACAACGCACCGACCTTGGCGCGGTAAACAAGGAATGGCCGGGATTTATTCGGTGGAAGGACAGAATGCGATTCGTGTGCAAATCGCAGCCTTCGGACGGAGAATTAGCATAGCATTAGAGCAACAATGCACACCGAATTGCACCCTCGGGAGCCAATGCGTCGCAACACCGACGCCGCGTTAGACTGAGCTAATCATTAGAGGGATTATGCTACGGCTGATCGTGAATATTATTTTATCTATCCAACACTAGCTCATCCAAAAAACGAGCGGATGTGTGCATCACGTGACTTCCTTTTAAGCAAGTTTAATGATAATAGTGCCTTGGCAAATATAAACACTTTAAAGATTTTTACCTCAAGTTTGTTGCGAACTGAAGCAAAAAAAAAGAAAGAAAAATTAATTTGAATTTTGACCTCTTGAATTCAAATTATATTTTTCGCAATCACGAGTGTGTGTGTGTATGTAGGCGTATGTGTTTATGTCTGTGTGGGGGTATGTGTATGTGAGTAGGCGTGTGTTTGTGTCTGTGTGCAGGTATGAGTGTGTGGATATTTGTGTGTATGAGTGTTTGTGTGTGGGGGGAGATAATGTGAATGCGTGTAGGCATATGTGTTTGTGTCTGTGTGTAGGCATATGTGTTTGTGTCTGTGTGCAGGCATGAGTGTGTGGGTAGTTGTGTGTGTGTGTGTGTAGGTGTCTGAATGTATGCGTGTGTGTGTATGTGTTTGAGTGTGTTCATGTGTTTGAGTGTGTTCATGTGTTTGAGTGTGTTCATGTGTTTGTGTGTGTATGTGTTTGTGTGTGTATGTGCTTGTGTGTGTATGTGTTTGTGGGTGTATGTGTTTGTGTATGTGTATGTGTGTGTTTGTGTGCGTGTAGTTGTGTATGTATGAGCGTGTGTGTAGGACATAGATGCAACCTGGAGACGGCTTTCGCTAGAGGAACAGCATCGTGAGGAGCCGGTCGACGGTGATGATGCGGAGGATGGCGGTGGGAAAATATAATCATAGCACGCCAAAAACAGTCAAATGAAAGCAATAAGCAATCGTGATTGCTCAAAAAGTTTCATACAGAGTAATTTTCTCAATATTGGACATTTTAATGTGATTCAATGATCAACTCTCTAAATGCCGCTAATAGTGGCCGAAAGGAAACTAGATTTTAAAAAAAAACACTAAATTTGTCGCTGGCGACCGAAAGCTTGGCGATATGTCACCAAGTGTTTAACACCACTTGAGTTTGCATTGAAATTAACAATGATTTCCCCCAAAAAAAAGTGTAAAAGGCACCCGAAAAAAGAAAAGGTGTTTTAACCCCCCCCCCCCTTCGCTGCCCTCCTATTGTCAAAATTCGAATATCTCACCCATATCTCTTGCGCAATCGTTGAAAGTTGAAAATTTCAAATGACAATTTTTTACTTCTTCTAAGCCTCTATCTAATGCAATGGTCCCCCCCCCCCCGCCTCCCCCATTACTGTCATATTCACCGACACTATATGTTCTACAATCAGTGCACATGGGGGGGGGGGTGCACAGCACAACACAGTTCACGAAATGTTGAACTTGTGTGACTGCGACAAGCTTTTAAATTGAGTAATCTTGGCTGCCAATATGCCCGAGGAGACTTTTTTCTCAGAAGAGTGAGGGGCCGGGGGGGGGGGGTCAAGAGCGATATTTGTCTTCGTGCAGGTGTCCCCGCGGTGATGAATCGCCTGCACCTTAATGAAGCCCGCGAAATGAACCCCGCTGCGACATTGACTAATCAGTGGCCGCGTCGGACGCGCCAATCAGTGTCACGGAAACCTATCATTTGCCACACGATTCGCCCCCCCCCCCCCCCTCGCCATCTGCATCTTGTAAATAATAATTAAAAGGTGTAATTATTACAATTAGAGTAATTGCCTACATCAGGAGGTGATGCCAAAGAACATTTTAGTCGCAAGGCCATTTTTAGAGATAAGTAGGCGACAGTGGACAAGAGGTAACCCATAGGTCTTGCATTTATTTTCCCCAACTGATTAAGGTTCTATGTGTAGTTTTTACGTAAATTAACTTCAAACAAAGGTAATAATAATTTCAGTTCTAACAAGTGAAAAAGTAAAATTCTCATGTAAAAATAATTTCAAAAATATTGTGCAATTTTCCATAACGAATTGCCTAGATAAGAAGCAGAATGTTGATTTTTAATGAATGCACTGTAATAACCATGTTTTTAGTTTTGTGGATGAACTGATTAAAATGAAATTCTATGATCTTTTATACCCACACTAGATGTACCCGACGCGCGTTGCTACGCCAACAAAAAAAAAAAAAAAAAAATCCATCATGATACTGATTTTCATGACAATCGGTTGAACGGGGCAGAAGTTGTTACTCTGCATTGCCACCCTGGTGGCGAGTGGCTTCAATGAGCATATTATGCACCTTCTCCGTGGAAAAATACATATATATAGCCATTTTCATAATAATCGGTCCAGGTATCGAGTGAAGCCGTGACTATACTCAAATTTTGCACTCACGCAGTTTGCGAGATCAATCCATCGCTAAAAATATCAAATAGAAAAAGCTTTAAATCCCCCCGTAGCATGAAAAGCCATAAAACAATAAAGAAAGAATTTATTTGTTCAAACTCAAGAAAAATGGCAACTTCTTATCAATGAGATCTTTCACGCGAATTCATTTCTGCAGCCGATCATTTTATTCGTATTTATCCAATGGATTGTGACTTAAATTGGAATAAAAAAGATCGGATTTTTTTCGAACGCGTCTATAAACATTCCCAGTACCAAAAATAACAAACGGTGAACGTTTCAGCCAAATCTGCCGGGTAGTTTTTGAGTTCATGGATGACATACAGACAAACATTCATTTATATACATATAGATGGTATTGCTACCGAGATGAATTTGCTTTGTTGGATCCTTTTTTGAAATTTTGAGAAAAGTAAATGCGTCAATTTTTTGCTTTATGATAATTTAGTTCAGTACTTGTTATTAATATTTTTTCATTAAATAATACTAATTGGTTACTTAATAGTTTATTTTTTACTGTTTTTCGTTCTCGAAAACAATATGTTTGGCGGCGTAATGTGGTATGATATGAGAATGCGACTTTGGAACTTGGACCCTCCCCTTGCAAAATTCCTGTGTGCGCCACAGGTAGGCGATTGTTCGCCGACACTGAACAACGGGCAGAATCTCAAACTTCTTTTATTTCAAGCTATCAGATTTTTGCAATCAATCTCAAACTTATTTTCTTTCAAGCTATCAGATTTTTGCAATCAATCTCAAACTTATTTTATTTCAAGCTATCAGATTTTTGCAATCAATCTCAAACTTATTTTACTTCAAGCTATCAGATTTTTGCAATCAATCTCAAACTTATTTTACTTCAAGCTATCAGATTTTTGAAAATTTTTGAAGCGAAACATCTTGCGCGAGGGCTTTGAAACTCTGAACCGCAAGCGTTTCGCGCAAAGCAGCACCTAAGTAAGCATGTAATTCAAGTCAGTTTAAAACGTAATCTACACTGCTGAAGTTCAGCCTTGAAATGAGTTTGTTAGCATTTATTTACAAAACTAGAGGCACCCGCACGGCTTTGCCCGTAGTAGAAAATGAAAAGGTCTTTTGGTTCGCCTGTATATTAACAAATAATAAATGGTGAATTTTCTCGCCAATTGGCTTGTACCCATGTTACGGTTCCACGTTATGATAATTTCGTAACTTACTCGTCCGTCTTATGATAGTTTTGCTCGGGAAATAACTTTGCTTAGAATGGAAAAAGAACAAAATCGAATGTTCGAAAAATCGCTTCGAGGTGCACACCCCCGTGCTAAAAGGTCTTTTGGTTCGCCTGTATATTTACAAATAATGTATGGTGAATTTTCTCGCCAATTGGCTTGTATCCATGTTACGGTTCCACTTTATGATAATTTCGCATCTCGCCAATTGGCTTATGCCCATGTTACGGTTCAACGTTATGATAATTCCGTAATTTACTCGTCCATCTTATGATATTTTTGTTCTTAAAATTGGAAAAGAAAAAGAACAAAATCGAATTTTCGAAAAATCGCTTCGAGGTGCACACCCCCATGCTACAAACTAATTCTGTGCCAAACTTCATGAGAATCAGCCGAACGGTCTAGGCGCCATGCGCGTCACAGAGATCCTGACAGACAGACAGAGGTCCGTACAGATATCCAGACAGAGAGACTTTCAGCTTTATTATTAGTAAAAGAAAAGATAAAGATTAAACTTAATAATACCAATATTTTTCTTCCTTTCTTTTTTTTTTCTTTGGCAACAATTAAAAAGCGGATTTTGGGTTTTGTTTCATTTTCTCGTTGTTTATAATCTGTTTCATTCATTAAATGTGAGACAGACAAGTGACAGTTCAAATTGTTTTTTAAAAAAAAGGAAGAAAAGTTTTAAGTTTATTTTCTATCGTGTGCCTTTATGACACATTTTTTTTCTAAATTATTCGTAATATTTTTACTGTTTAATGTAAAATTTTGGAATTAATTACTTTTGAGCGCATTTAGGATTAAATTCTCTTTGATTGGACTTGCGATGGATTAAACCCTTTCTGTGTCTACTGTAAAACAACTAATGAGAAACAGAACAATTCTTTCTAACCCTCAACGAGCTGAAACGGAACTGCGAGTACGGAGAAGGTATGGGAACTGTTCAGACCTGCCCCTCAATTAAAAAACTTAAACATTGTTACAAATTTACTTGAATGTTCATGAAATGGTTTGCAATATTATTAAGTTTAGTTTGTTATTTAGTTTAAAATTCATTTTCGCGTGAAGAAGACATCGATAAAATGACATACAACCCCTGCTAAAACAAAAGAAGTTGTCACCACAGAAACATCAATTGGTTCATTGCTCTAAAAGTTTGGCCAAAAGAAGTAGGACCGGTACTACCATTACTTGACAATTTTTCAAATTTTTTTGTTTGACATTATCCTAGTAAAAGATACCATGATCACATGTGCCCCGTGCCAGCATGTGCCTTCGTTCCTCCTACTCGTTTTGATTATTTAATATTTTTTATATGCTAGTATAGCTGTCGAAAAATATGACAGCTAAAAGCAAAATAACCAACTTTTTTGGTACTGTACTGAAATTAGGAAATCAAAGCAAGTAAGTCCTCATTCTTAGGAGCTTTGTGCGAACCCGTTTTTTTTTTACGAGCATTCGGTTATAGCGAGCAAATATTGCTCATTATTTTTAACAATTTTATAACTGTATTTTTAAGGCAAAAGAACATGAATATACAGAAACATGAATATTCGCGGAAATATGACCGCAGTGAGTTGGTCTCGTCACTTTGGACGCATATTGTAGTTGCTTTATATCACTTTGTGCCAAGTTTTTGTTTCATGGGAATCCCAGATACTATGCACAAAATGTCGATGAAAAAAATAATAATTGTAAATTGTCTGATGACTATGAAAGTAAGGAATAAAAAACCATCTCCCTCTATGGTATAGCCTGTAGCGAAATGGTTTTATTTTATTTATTTATTTATTTTTTTTTTTTTTTGAGCAATCACGATTGCTTATTGTTCTTACTTGACTTTTTTGAATTCCTATGATTTTATTCCCCCCCCCCCCCGCCTCCCTCTGCAGCACCACCGTCGATCGGTTCCTCACGATGATGCTCCTCTTGCGAAAACCGTCTCCAGGTTGCGTCCATATCATACACATACCGACACACACACACATGCATACACACACCTACAAACTCACACACCTACACACACATACACTTACACAGACACACACACATACACAGATACACACACTCATGCCTGCACACAGATACTAACACACATGCCTACGTACACACACACGAACGCCTACACAACACGCAAACACATGCATATATACCCAACATGCACAAACATACATACTCTCACACACACGCACCCACACACATGTGCCTACACAAACACACACACGCATACTTATTGTTCACACACACTTACTGTTCACGTTACACTTATTGTTATACACACACGCTCGTGATTGCGAAAAACATAATTTGAATTCAAGATGCTAAAAATTCAAATTAATATTTTCTTTTTACTGGCGTTTGCAAACATTATTTCATCATTAAAATTCAGCATGTGACTTTGTTAGCTGCTCCCATTCTTATTAGCTGGGAAACTACCGGTTAAGGAAAACGATTTGACCTTTACAACCTGTTGTCACAGAAGATCCTCGGGAAGGCGGGGGGGGGGGGGGCGAAGATTTATTTTAAGGTTGAGGAGAAAGTAACATTTTCCATTATTTCATTATAGTGTACGAAATAGGGATGCAGCGGCTAGAGAATTAGAGAGCAGCACTAACGCGGCCAGAAATATCTTCTGGGGGGGAGGTGATCAAATATACCTTCTGAAGGGGATTTTTTTTATCAGAAAGCCTTCTGAAGGAGGTTTTGTGATCGAAACAGCCTTTTCAATGCATAAACTAATGCATTATAATTTGCATTAATGTTAAAACCAATGCCTCTGGGGTGTTTTAGCCCCCCCCCCCCCCCCCCCCCGCTGCGCCACCGGAGAGGAGCAACGCCAAAGATAATCGGACTAAACAGGCAGAAATCATGGAAGTAAAAGAATATTCCTTGTGGTTGGTATTCGAAAACTGAACTTTTGACAACTTCTCTTCTGACCTCAGGTAAGTTAAGTCAGATTTCATCCGAAAGTAAAAGCTATCAAGTTTGATAAAAAATATGTTTCTAGGTTCTGCATTAAAAATACAATATGTTGATAATTTTGTCTTGAAAATATTGAGACAAAAACTGAAGTTTATGATTGTTTAACCAACAATCCCACTGTTGAGAAAGTATCCCCCTCCAATTCCCCGACGATTTTCTGATTAGGAATGAAACTACTATATTATTTCATAAATTTGTAACTGTGCATACGTTATGCTGTTGATCATGCTATTTGTCATTAGAAATTCAAAAAAAAAAAATAAATAAATAAAATCCACGAATGATTCTAAAATTGCTTGTATTAATGCTCTTAGATATGAAAGAATTGAATCTGATATGGTATGCTATACTATAGTAAAGAATTATATTTTAGAAAAAATCACGGAAAAAGAATTCCGAAATTCTCGGAAACGTTTTTGAAACTTGTTTGGAGAATTCCGAAATACTCGGAAACGTTTTTGAAACTTTCATGAACCACAGCTGCACAGAATACTCAGAAACGATTTCTTAAATTACGGAAAGAAGATTCCGAAATACTCAGAAACGTTTCTTACTCAGAAACGATTTCTTAAATTACGGAAAGAAGATTCCGAAATAGTACTCAGAAACGTTTCTGAAAATTACAGAAAGAGAATTCCAAGATACTCAGAAACATTTCTGGAAATTACAGAAAGAGAATTCCGAAATACTCAGACACGTTTCTGGACATTACAGAAAGAGAATTCCGAAATACTCAGAAACGTTTTTGAAAATTTCATGAACCGCAGCTGCACGATATGCTCAGAAACGTTTCCGAATTTTTTTTACAGTGCAAAAGTGAGAGACCATCCTAAAAGCAAAGGCAACCCCTCCTCCCTTAAATATCGCAAGGCCCCCCCCCCCAAAAAAAAACTGAGAAAAATTTCCTCAAAACACCTACCCCCTAGAAATTTCGATGGCGCAGCCTGCGCCAAGACCCTCCCCCCCCCCAGGTGGGCACCCCTGGTGAAACGCTCCAAAATGTGTGTTATAGATGTGTGTCGCGTTACGAAAGGAGCATACATCGAACATTTGTGAGTGAATGAAAACTTGGAAAGTCTATTTTTAACACGCTTTTATTAGCTTCACCTGTATGTATGTATGTATGTATCTTGTAACGGAATCTTGCAGCTAAAATCTCGCCCACTTCCTGCGATCGGATTCTTTTGAAATTTGGCACGCGACCGCAGACCCGATGACATTGCAATATTCTATAATCAAATTAATTAACTCTTTTAATTGTGAGTTTTCTCCAATTTTAATCAATATTTTGGCATAAATCCAACAATGTGAAAAAGGAAAAATTTAAAAAATGCTCGCAAAAATTATTTAAAAATATCTACAAAAACCTTTCATTTTTCTGCATCAGACAAAATTTGTTCCAATGTTCCAAGGCATACATCGATGACTGAGATGGATTAGCTTTTTTTGGGCAAATTTCATGAATATAAAAGATTTTGAACAATGTTGAAATGAATATTTTTTCGTAAAACAAGTTAAACTAAAAAGAAGGAAATAAAGTAATAGTTTAAAAATTAAAAAAAAAACACGCTTTCGTAGCAAAATGACATAAAAAGTGAAAAATAATCTTTGGATTATACTAGTTGACCAATCACTTAATTTTAATGTAATACAAAAAAGCGTGGGGGGCTTCTTATCAGTTGTCTTGAATTTTCTTCCATTTGTTTTCCATGCAAAAATGTAAATAGACAGCACCCCACGGTTTTTTGTATTACATTAAAATTAAGTGATTGGTCAACTACTATCATCCAAAGATTATTTTTCACTTTTTATTTCATTTTGCTACGAAAGCGTGTTTTTTTAGTTTTTAAACTATTATTTTTTATTTTATGTATCATTTATAGTGCTAAGTGTAACAGCTTATCAAACAAATTTTTAAACCGGGATATTCTTTCATGTAATATTCAGTTGTTTTGTCGCGTCTGGTCGAAGTGACCCATAAATTCAAAATACGTAGAATGCGTCGCAGATTATTCGAATAATCGGCGACATTTTTAAAATAACTCAGAGCGGGAATCTGGGCCACGCGCTTTTTTCGAGACGCGAATGTTGTTTTTCTGTCATTGAAACGACCCCGTTTCCACCTACAGATGTTAAAATAGAATGGATTAAACGGAGGGGTGATACGGCGATTGAAAACCCGAGACGGTCTGCCGCCAAAAACCCATAAACCTCCCCCTCTCCAAGTTCAAGGCCGCACGCGCACGTTAATCGAGAACAGAAAGGAGAGAGAAAAAAAAAATCTGGTTGCGGAATCGAAAAAACTCTTTCCGAAAGCGAAAGGCGGCAGATGATCACCTGAGAGAAAAAAAAAGGAGTAGGGGCGGGGCACGACGGGGCCCCGCCCCTCGGCAGCAAAGGGTTGGCCAATGGGAGAACCATGTCAGCGGGGAAATGGGACACGAGGTCAGCAGCTGCGCCCCCTGTCGGCCGGTGCACGACTTTTTCGGTAGCGAAAGGGGTTTTTTTTTTCTCAAGGAAGGGTTGGAGCGTGCCAGGCTCACGATCGGAGGGGGGGGGGGGGGTGGAACGAAAGGATGCGTTTCGCGCAGACAGGTCTTCGAAATCGCGGGGTGTGCAGGTAGAGATGGCTCAATATCGGCGTTTTTCAACCTTTCTTTGGCGCACGGATCTGCTAAATTGGTGACAACATTTCGCAGACTTTTTTTTTTTTTTAATTTTTTTAAAATTTATTTTTATTTTTAAAGATTAATTTCTTAACTGACAATATCTGTCATAATCCTGCGTTTTGTTTCCGCTATTTAATTGTTGCCATAAACAATGAAAAAATGAATAAAGGAATTGTCAATTCATTTAACAAGTAAGTTTCAAGGCTGAACTTAAGCAAGCATATATTTGGTATACGGTTGTGTGCGGTTTTAATAGCTTTCTTTTTTTGGGACACTTGAACAAAACTGCTTTTATATTCGAGCATACAAACCAGTGATATTGAAAAAAAAAAAAAAAACTATTCTTTCTTTATGCGCAATATATTTAGATTAAAATAAAAGACCATACCGCTTTTCTTTATTTCCTTTTTAAATAATTATAGGAAACAAGAAAATATGTTTGAACTTTCAAAAATTTTCACCTCAAACAAATTCTTAAATAAAATATTTAAAAATGTTTTTTAATTCTAAAGACTGTTTCTATAAGCTTGGTTTGCGCTAAAAAGTATGAAATGAAATAAGTATATGGTTTCTTGATGAAATCACTAAATAAGTTCCAGTTGATCTTAAAAGAGTAATTTTTATTTTATTGCTCTTTATTTTGAGTACAGTGCTGAACCTTTTATCCGGGAACCAAAAAACCGGGAAACCAGAAAACCGGTTTCCGATTTTCCTGCCATTTTTCAAAAATACGCGTTTTTGGCAATTTTTGAAAAACTAAGCATTTTTTGAAGAACCTAAAAGAATATGAACGGTTTCTTAATAAATACCATATTACTCAAGTATAACTCGGGAAAAAGTCAACAAAAACGAACTTCAAAGGTTTATTCTTTAGCGGGACAAAATTTCCGAAATATTTTCTCGAATTAAAAACTACGCTCGTAAGTCCAAAATTTACGCGTTTTTGGCAATTTTTGAAAAACTAAGCATTTTTTTGAAGAACCTAAAAGAATATGAACGGTTTCTTAATAAATACCATATTACTCAAGTATAATTCGGGAAAAAGTTAACAAAAACAAACTTCAAAGGGTTATTCTTTAAGCGGGACAAAATTTCCGAAATATTTTCTTGAATTAAAAACTACGCTCGTAAGTCCAAAATTTTCGTGTTTTATTCCAACTAAAACCTAAAGATATTGTCATAAACTAATGCAATATTTTATTGTGAGTGGCCTTAAATTAAATTATAGTCGTTTAGAGCGAAAGAGCGGGAAACGCCGAAAACCAGATTCGCGAATTTCCGGATAGCTGATCGTGGAATCTGGAAATCGTTAAACACAAGACTGTAATAAGGCTGCAAGAACTCATAAATCAAAATTTCTATTCATATTAACTTAATGTAAAAGCAATAGTTATCAATAACTATCGTAATCGCAAATAAAACATCTTTACAAAAAAAAAAAAAAAGAAAGAAAGCAATTCGTTCATAAAAACAAATGTTTTCATACACCATAGTAGAAAAATGGCAATTTCCTTTCAAAAACTTGTTTTTTGTCCTTCCCTTCATTTTCTTTCGTTTTAAAACGTCAAAAAGTGTTTTTTTTTTTTCAAACAGTGTAAGGGTTTCAGGTCTTATGAATAAGTTAAATTTTTTGGTGTTTGAATTATTCTGTCACTATAGTAGTTATATAGCAATTTAAGTTTTCTAAACAATCGGCCAATAGCGCTTTTTAGCGATCAAGAAAACCAGGAAATTCAGATATCCGGGATAGCGATGGTCCCGAACTTCCCTCTCTCTGTAATTCTAAAGCAACCAGCAAAATTTGAACTAAAACTTCAGAGAAGAAGAAATAGAGGTTAGAAGCGACGTAGTAAAAGCTATTCGTAAAAAGCAGTTTACCGCCTATTTCTTTTTCTCTCAATTTTTAATTTAAATTTCATTGGTTGTTTTAGAATTGCTCTAAATATGAAGATATTAAGATCAACTGGAACTATTTAGTGATTTCATCAAGAAACCATACACTTATTTTATTTCATACGTTTTAGCGCAAACCAAGCTTATAGAATAGACTTTGGAATTAAAAAACGTTTTTTCTTACATTTTATTACATACTTTTTACAAAAACACTACTAGATACTAGAAAATCGGCAAAGAAATTAAAAGTATATGTTCTCCGCCATTTATTTGCAACAAAGCAAACAATTGTTTCACTTATTATCTAAACTTTTAGAAATTCCTCCGAATATAATAAATAGAATTACAAAATCCAGTCTAACCTAAAAAAGGGAAAAAAAAGTTCCTAATTCACTGCAATGCTTCGAACCTTCAGAGGCAAAAATTATGGATTCCAAATACTAGAGGTACGGACGGCATTAACTTGAAAAATGTCGTATAAAATTTTATCAGAATTTGTGGTTATCTAAATCAGATCGGGGCCATTCCACGGAAAACGGCCATTTTTCCCCGCACGTGACGCCTCATATATTTCATCAAAATCTCTTACATAATTAAAAACTGAGCGTATCTATATGTGTCCAAGCTTCTTCTCCCGAACGCCAGCAAACTGACCATCGAACCAGGTATCGATGGATTCGTCATCTTCCCGTCTTTATGTTTGGCTATTTAACATAATCCTCCGATAATAATTAACGGAGATATCACTTAAAAACTATTAATCATGACTTTTAGATTTCGACATAAAATCCCTGTTTTTCGAAGGCTTTCCTCCATTCAAATGATTATTCAGTGCTTCATCTCCACTTTCCGCAACAACGCTTTTATTAAAATGTATAGCGTGAAGAAAATCATTGAGATGAAAGATCTGTTGCCATTTTTTTTTCTCGAATATGAACAGGTAAAATTCTTGTTTTTGTTTTGAGGCTTTTCCTCTGATCAGGGGATTTAAAATGTTTACTTTTGGGGGTTTCCGCAATCTGCCGCAAAATTTGACTGACTTTTTTTTTTGTTCAAGCCTGAGTGTTGAATTCGCGTCACTCGACATAACTTTCATTTTCGAGGTGGACCGTGCAAAGCCGGGCGACGCAGCTAGTGAATACTTTAAAATATGAATGAACAACTTTTTTCTGCTTAACAAATTTCAAACTTATGTGTGATATCTTAAGCAAAAAATTTCGTCATGATTCTTTAAAATCAAAACTTTTTAATGAAACATTGGAATCGTCACGTGCAGGACTAAGAGTCGACTTTTCCGTGGAATGGCCCATTGACATTATTTGTTCATAGCGCTCACAAAGACCGGTTTAAGTTTTTCGCTAACTAGAATCGCGGTTCCAATATGAAATTATGGATTCCAAACACTAGAGATACAGACGGCATTAACTTGAAAAATGTCCTATAAAATTTCATCAGAATTTGTGGTTATCTAAATCAGATCGGGGCCATTCCACGGAAAACGGTCATTTTTTCCCGCACGTGACGCCTCATATATTTCATTAAAATTAATACTTTAAAATACGAATGAACAACTTTTTTCTGCGTAACAAATTTCAAACTCATGTGTGATATCTTGAGCAAAAAATTTCGTCATGACTCTTTAAAATCAGGACTTTTTAATGAAACATTTGAACCGTCACGTGCGGGACAAAGAGTCGACTCTTCCGTCGACTTTTCCGTGGAATGGCCCACTGTCATTATTTGTTCATAGCGCTCACAAAGACCGGTTTAAGTTCTTCGCTAACCAGAATTGTGGCTCCATACGAAAGATTCGGGATCTAAACTATTTGTTCGAGTTTTGATTTTTCACTCCAGGTGAAAATGAGGCATGTTTTATCAAAATGGCAATCCCACGGAAAACTTGACTGACATTCTCAGAAACGTAACTAGAAATATTTTGTAACATTCAAAGCAAAATATACGTTATCCAAAACTTGTCCTATGACTTTTTTTTCCTTTCTTTTTGAGAAATCACGATTGCTTATCGCTTTCATTTGACTGTTTTTTGCGTTCCTATGATTTTATTTTCCCACCGCCACCCTTCGCAGCATGACCGTCGACCGGCTCCTCACGATGCTGCTCTTATAACGAAAGTCGTCTCCAGGTTGCATCCATGTCCTACACACACGCGCATACATACACAACTACACACACACGCACACATACACCTACAAACACATACACACACGCATGCATACAAACAGACACCTACACATACACACAACTACCCACACATTCATGCCTGCACACAGACACAAACACATATGCCTACACACACATACATATACCTCCCCCCCACACACATTCATACACACAATTACCCACACACTTATGCCAGCTCACAGACACAAACACACATGCCTACACACACATGCACATAACCCCTACACACAAACACACACGCTTACATACACACACGCACTCGTGATTGCGAAAAACATAATTTGAATTCAAGATGTGAAAATTCAAATTAATTTTTGTCTTTTTTTTTCTTTCTTTTTTTTTCCCATTTTTCTAAGTATCTGAATTTAATGGCACTAATGAATGCCCCCCCCCCTCCCTTTTCAAAAAGTGGTTGAGAACAAGGTAACCGACTGACCAGCCTCATTTCGGTGAGCCTCGATACCGTAACTGTTTCTTACCGGGGGCGTAAGGGGTTGAATCCCCACACATATTTTCATTAGCATTAAAGTTACAATGTATTTTGTGTGTGCAAGTTATTTCTTGTCACCCTGTATAATCAATCTATACCTGAGAGAGTAGCCTAGTAAAAACTTGCAAGTGACACAAAACAAAACAATGAATCGAAGGAATAGTTAATTCCAATTACTATTTTTGTAAGCTAACAAATTTGTTTACCCCCCCCCCTTTTTTTTTTTTTTTGAAAACTGAATAATTTTTAAATTCAAACCTACTTTACTCTTAAGCGGTCATAGTACCTTTCAAACATTTTTTTTTTAATTTAAGTAAATTTTATATTTCTTTGAAACCATAACATGCATACTTATTTCGTGATCAATAATTTATTTCCAAAATTTAAAAATATTGCCTACTTTTTTTAAAAATTCAAAAAATTGAGGAAAATTTCAATTTTTTCAAATCCCTTAGGCTTTTTTATTTTTGCACTAATTTAAAAATTGTTTTTTGCTAAATGATCACTAAAATCATCTCTAAAACTCTGTGCGTTCATTTGCTTATGAGTTCATTAGAAAATTTTTTGTGACTAATTATGCAAAAAATCAAAATTATTTTTAAAAAAAATTCGGTTTTTAAAGGTTTAACATGCTCTAAACATTTGAGTCATTTATAAAATGCTTGTCCAATGCACAGTTTTGTCAAATATGTTATCCCAGTTGCAAAAAGTATGACTTTAAAGCTGTATCTTTAATAGAAAAAAATCCTTAAGGATTCTAATGACATGAAAACACACAAAAATACTATCATCGAGAAAAAGCAGTTTAAAGTTTTTCTTTTGCATAAGAACACATAGCGAGCATGGCCTAAAACCACTCATAACGTTTTAAACATTTGAACTAAAGCAATGAAACTTTTCCCCTGTGTTCAGAATAGTTTTTAGTTTTGAAACAAGCAATAAAAAATTTTTTGATCGTTTCATCACTTTTGAGGAACCCCATAACCACAATCATAAAAAATACGTACTTACATGTTGGTATTATGTGCACGAGGCATTGTCAGGCGAAAAAGTAAAAAAAAAAACAAAAATCGCCCTTGAACCCACTCCCATTTCGGCACTCAGATGAAACCCCACTTAAACGATTTCATTCGTCTCTGACCTTCGTGAAAAGGTCACCCCCTCGAGGGCCCCCCGCTCCCGCTGGGGTGCCCAAAGGGGTAGTGGGGCACGCGACCTGAAGTGCGCCTTTCGCGGGGCCCAAAGGGTTGCGCATGCCAGGTGGAGGGAGGGGCCCCCAGGCGGGGCCCCCGGCGTCGTGTGCCTCGCTCGCGCGACCCTGACCTTCCCGCATTTGGAGGTCATGGGGCTTCGCTCGGAATTTTGGTGAAAGGGAAGCTCCAACCGCTACTTTCACTTTTTTGCAACACACAGGTTTCATCAGAAGCTGCTTGCGATGGCGTACGTATTTGGGGGAGTGTTCAGGGCCCGATTAATTAAATGTGAGGCCCTAGGCTCACACTAATTTCGAGGCCCCTTGAAGACTGATTTTTTGGGGGACCCCTTTGTCTATCACAGAATTATGTAAACTAGCTGCCTCACCCGGCTCTGCGCGGTCCATCTCGAAAATAAAAGTTATGTTGTGACGCAAGTTCAACACTCAAGCTCGAACCAAAAAAAGAAAAATCAGTGAAATTTTGCGACAGATTGCGGAAAAACAAAACATTTTAAATTCCCTGTGTGTAATTACAGAAAAAGCCTCAAAACAAAAACAAAAATTTTACCTTTCCATAGTCGAGAAAAAAAAATGGCAACAGATTTTTTATATCAATGATTTTCTTCATCCCGCTATACATTTTAATAAAAGCGTTATTGCGGAAAGTGGAGATGAAGCACTGAATAATCATTTGAATGGAGGAAAGCCTTCGAAAAATAGGAATTTTATGTCGAAATCCAAGCTTCATAATTAATAGTTTTTAATGGATATCTCCGTTAATTATTATCGGAGGATTATGTTAAATAGCCAAACATAAAGACGGGAAGATGACGAATCCATCGATACCTGGTTCTATGGTAAGTTCACTGTGGTTCGGGAGAAGAAGCTTAGATATACATAGGTATACGCTCAGTTTTTAATTATATAAGATATCATTTATCATGTGCATTCATGAACCCCCTTCGGGGCATCCCCTAATTGAGACTTGGTAAACTCGCTACTGGTAATAATTAAAAAAAAATTAATAAAAATTATCGTTTAAGTAAATTCTTTTCCCAACTAAAAAGTCGGTTTTTTTCTTTTTTTTTGAGCAATCATGATTGCTTATTGCCTTTCATTTGACTGTTTTGGCGTGCTATCATTTTATTTTCCCGCCAGCAACCTCTATACACCATCACCGTCGACCGGCTCCTCACGATGCTGCTCCTAGAGCGAAAACCGTCTCCAGGTTGCATCCATGTCCTACTCACACAAACACATACACACACAAACACATACACATACATACACATACACCTACACGCAGAAACACATACACACACAAACACATACGCATACATACACATAAATACACCTACACGCACATACACAAACATTTACACACACACAAATACATACAGACACCTACACATGCACAAACTCATACACACACTCATACAAACAACTACCCACACATTCATACCTGCACACAGACACAAACACATATGTCTACACACACATACACATACCCCCCTCCCCACATACACACACCTTCATACACACAACTACTCACACACTTATGCCTGCACACAGACACAAACACACATGCCTACCCACACATACACATACCCCTACACACAACACACATACCCCCCGCACACAAACACACACGCCTACATACACACACTCGTGATTGCGAAAAACATAAATCGAATTGAAGATGTCAAAATTCAAATTAATTTTTTTTTTTTAATTATTGTTTTAAAACACATGTATTTTTCACGTAGTTGTAATGATATGCATAATTCTTTAAGTAATTCGGGGCCCCTTAGGACGATGGGGCCTCTTAGGAAGATGAGGCCCCAGGCCCAGTTGACCTGTGAGGTAATATGGTCCCGGTTGTACCTTGGGAAACTTTTCAAAGTTTAATTTTTAACGTCAATTATTTGAATCAGATTTAAAATTTAAAAGTCACATTTGAATACCCCAACCTATTCTATGCAATATATTTTTTAAAAGTCAGACAGTTTGAAAATAAAATTTTATCAGCCATTTAAAGTAAAAGTTCCAAGTTGCCCCAAAGTACAACATCCTATTGTACCTTGGGACACATCCTGTTGTACTATGGAAAAGTCTACATGATTCAGGAAACAGCTTGAACCAATTTTGCACCAGAACACAAAAAAATATTTTTTCCCATGGTAGTGAATTAAATCATGAATCATGAATAATGATAATTATGAATTATTAACAAAACATTAAATGTGTTTAAAAGACAACATAAGATCAGAACATTGCTCCATGTTCCTAAACATATCTTAATTATTAAGAACCATGCATATGTTGTACCTTGGAACGTCTCCTAAGTTACAAAATGTTTGGCTGTCACGTGGTACAATCACCACGTGGTTTAAGAAAAACCAAAATAATGGTCAATCTAGATGCACTATCATTATTTTCTCATAAGCAAATTATCTAAAATACTTCTCTTTTATAACAAAATAAAATTCAGTTGATTAAATTTACAAATACAAAGACAGAAAATGAAAAAAAAAATGAATTTTGACATCTTGAATTCAAATTATGTTTTTCGCAATCACGAGTGTGTGTGTTGTGTGTGTGTGTGGAGGGGCGTGTGTGTGTTTGTGTGCAGGCATGAGTATGTGGGTAGTTGTGTGTAGGTGTGTGTGTGTGTTTGTGTAGGTGTCTGCATGTATGTGTGTGTATTTGTTTGTGTAGGTGTCTGCATGTATGTGTGTGTATGTGTTTGTGTAATTGTGTGTTTGTGTTTATGTAGCTGTCTGTATGTATGCGAGTGTGTGTAGGTGTATGTATATATATGTGTGGGTGTGTAGGTGTGTGTATGTATGCGTGTGTGTGTAGGTGTGTGTAGGACATGGATGCAACCTGGAGACGGCTTTCGCTATAGGAGCAGCATCGTGAGGAGCCGGTCGACGGTGGTGCTGCAGAGGGTGCTGGTGGGAAAATAAAATGATAGCACATCAAAACAGTCAAGTGAGAACAATAAGCAATCGTGATTGCTCAATAAAAATGAAGAAAATATTTACTTTTGAGTGATAAAATTTTCATTCTCTCACAAAATCGTCAATTTTACTCATTTGATGCTGATTGCTACTGTGGCACCATTTAGTGATGAAGGTTACTATTAGAGATTACAAAAAACATGACTGCTAAAAATAGATTCCTGGGAATTAGCAGTGTCCCAAGGCAAAACAGTCTCCCCTATATCTGCAGGAAGCCAGGTCAATCTGTTTTTATGGCCCATTTCTCAAGTCGCTTTCTCTGTTTTAATCTCAGCCGACTACACTATTTAATTGTTAGCTAAAACAATGAAAAGTAACGTTTAATCGGATCGCCGGTTAATCCGGATTAAATTTACAAATTTAATCCGGATTAACCAGGCTTTTATCGGGAGTTGAAAAGTTTTTCATTCACAAAAGTAATAATATTTTAAGTTATGATTAGCTGAACTGTAAATCAGTCAAACTTTCGCTTTTCATTTTGATTAAACATCATACAACTCTTGAACAAGTGGTGCAAAACGGTGGCGCAGCAAAGGGGGGTTTGGGGGGAGGCACCAGGCACCACCCAGAGCCATTGGTTGAACCATAAATGCAGATTTTAATACAATGGTCTATAAGATAAATAAATATCTGTGTGCTGGAAAGTAAAGTAAGAACTCACAACGTCAAAAAGCACAAATTGCTTTTTGACGTCATTACTTTACGGTAGTTTGTGCATATGAAAGGGTTGTTTTAATTTTTAAGAAAAACGAGCTAATGTGTTCATCATATGACTTCCTTTTACTCCAATTTAATGTCATTTCCAAATTATTGGCAGTTTTAATATGATTCAATAGTTTACTCTCTATATATTACCCGCAGTGGCCAAATTAAAAACAGATTTAAAAAAAAAATCGCCAAATTTGTCGCCAAGGTGACAAAACTTGGCGACCAAAAGATTGGCGATATATCGCCAAGTGTCCGCCAAATAATAACACCACTTGAGTTTACATCGGAATTAACAATGATTTCCCCCCAAAAAGTTGCTAAAGACCCCCTTTAGAGCATCCGAATGCAATCAAAAAGGAAGGTGCACAACTAAACCCACTAGGAGTCTACGTAACGAATTTTAACTTTTTAGGACATTCCGTTCTTGAGTTATGCGACATACATACACACATACAGCACACATACATACGTACATACAGATGTCACGAGAAAACTCGTTGTAATTAACTCCGGAATCATCAAAATGGATACTTCGGGTGTCTGTACGTTCCTGGGCACTTATCCAGGTGTGGTCGGGTGGAAAAAAAAACTCAACATTCATTTGGAAGTGAGCAAAATGGAAATTAAGGCCGATTCTTGGGTGAAAATTTTTCCCCGAACACAATACTTCCTTTTTTGTAAAAGGAAGTAAAGAAAAACCTTCAGAAGGTATTTTTGATCAAAAAACCTCCTTCAAAAAATAATTTTATTCAAAAAAAAAAAAAAACACTCCAGAAGGTATTTCTGGCTGCGCTAGTGGTGCAAACTAATAGTCATCTAACAAACATCATGGCGTACTTCGGGTCGTCCATCCGGCACCAATGCAGCTTAACAAGAAATGATCACGTGTTTGCGCAAAATAATCCTACGCAATTTGGTTCCAAAGCATTGATTTGTGTTGTGATTAAAAGCAAGTCTGCTAAATTACGGATTTGTTTTGCTTCTTACCCATTTGACTCAGATTATCCGGATTACGTTTGGTCCCAGTTAGTCCGGATAAACGAAATGGTGGTGTAGAAGTTTTAAAGTTAATTTTGTTAAACACATTTTCCCGAACATTTCAAAGCATTATTCCAAGAATCATCTAGAAATGAACATACCCAATGGGTCTCTATCCGGTCCTTTCAACAAACCTTTGGGTCCTTCAATCCATCTCATGCGGGCAGCGGATTTCCTGAAAAAATAAATAAATAAATAAATAAAATAAATAATAATAATTCAGAGATTTAGTACTGTTTGCTATGGGATTTAATAAATATATTTAATAAGGATTTAATAAATGGAAAATTATAATTGAGCAATCACAATTGCTTATTGCTTTCATTTGACTGTTTTGATGTAATATCATTTTATTCCCCCCCCCCCCCCGCCATCCTCCGCACCATCGCCGTCGACCGGCTCCTCACGATGCTGCTCCTCTAGCAAAAGCCGTCTCCAGGTTGCATCCATGTCCTACACACATGAGCATATATACACAACTACACTCGCACACATACACACACACATACACAAACACATACACACACATACAGACACCTACACACACACAAAAACATACACACAACTACCCACACATTCATGCCTGCACACAAATACAAACACATATGCCTACACACACATACACCCCCCACACACACACATTCATACTACCCACACACTTATACCAGCACACAGACACAAACACACATGCCTACACACACATACACATACCCCTACACACAAACACACATACCCCCCACACACAAACACACACGCCTACATACACACAAACACACATACCCTCTACACACAAACACACACGCCTACATACACACACTCGTGATTGCGAAAAACATAATTTGAATTCAAGATGTCAAAATTCAAATTAATTTTTTTTATTATTATTATCTTTTTTCCCCCTAAAAATCGAAGTATACGTGAGACTAGCAAAAATACCCGGCGTTGCCTGGGTCAGTAATAATTGTGAGAAACAATCGCTACTTTCTTTCGTTTTCTGTTTTAACTGAAAGAACTCAAAACACACAGATTTGACGTGATTAAAGACCGAGCTTCTTCCTTACCCATAAAAGTTAAATAGCAATAAGTATGAAGAACGAACGAGTATTCATTTAGAAACGAAAGCGCGAATTGAAGCATATAAAGATTTGAAGAATTTCCAAAATATATCTAACAAAAACAAAGATCACTAAAAAAACTGTGCGCTTTATTTAATTACATAATACACACACACACAAGGAAAAAAAAAAGCTCTCTACTATGCTTCCCTAAGTGTGCAAAAAGTAGAGTTTCCGAATGTTTAAAGGACTTTAAACTCATGTTTGCTCCGGAGAAGCCTTGATTCAAAATTTTCATTATGATTACTTTTAATACCGCTGTTGTAAGGCAACGAATTTTCGTAACAATGGGTTTTGTATATAATCATTTAATGGGGAAATGACATGAAATGAACTGTTTTCCACCATAACTTTTTTAAACTAAGTTTTTTAGAAATAAATCATAGCCTATGTTGCTTCCTGATAATGCAGCTATCTGTGGTGAAAAAATGGTTAAAATCTGTCCAGTAGTTTTGAAGTTTACCCCGCACATACTTACATACAGAAGTAGCCATTTATGTAAAAAGATAAATTGTCCCAGAATAATGATTTTGCTTCACTGTTTTTAATTTTAAGAGAGAAGTAAAAGCATTCAATTTTGTGCTCTCTCGTACTTTAATTATGTATTTATAAAATACATAATTAAAGTACGAGATTGTTGTAATGTACGAGATAATATAACTACTTTTTTTTATGTAGAACATAATTACAGTGCGAGATTGTAAAGTACAAGATTGTTTGTAAAATACATAAATGTATTTTTTAATTAATGCTAAGTAATTATTCAATTTTTTTAAAGGTTTTTCGCTCTCGGTAAATCGATTAAATCAAAAGAATATGTTTTGGATGAGTGTTGGAGTAGGATATGAGAATGGTGCAGCTTAGATCCTGGATCACCCCCCCCCCCCCCGAGAAATTCCTGTGTGCGCCACTGCTTCATTGCCATAGTTTTTATTCACCGTCTGCGAGGTTCCACTGTACTGTCTGACCATCGAATACATGGAAAGGCTAATATCCGGTTTATAGGCGGAAATGGACGTATCTATTAGTTTATAGGGGGGTTAGTTGGTTTGTTACAGATGTGCGCTTATGCCTCTCTATTATATAGCCTTAGTTTTGTAAAAATAAAAGTTTGCTCACAGCAACATTTTTTTCATCCAAAGTGTGTTCGATCTACATTCTCACTACAAAAATTAATTAATTTATTTATTCACAACATAGTTTTGAGCTTATACATTCCTGAACGAAATGAAAACCTTTTTTTCTTTTCTTTTTGTTGTTTCCATAGTTACTATTTTTGCTTCCCCTCATTTTATTTTAGACTAGCTGCATTGCCCGTCTTCGCCCGGTCTACCTTGAAAATAAAAATTGTGTCAAGTGACGTATATTCAGCAATCAGGCTGAACTAAAAAAAAAAAGCATCATGCAAAATTTCCCTTAAAAACAATGACGACAGATATTAAAATACTTTTAAGAAATTTAATCGAGAAAGATGGATTCAAAAAGCGTAACCGTGGAAACGCAAAATAAAATGGTTAAAAACTTGAATAGAGAACAGATTTTTGAACTTCATTTAATTCGTTTGTAACTTTTTTTCTAATGGAGACCGTAGGTCGAGTTAGATCTGGAATAAAAAAGGTAGCTCTTTTCAATGGTGTCAAAACGAAAACTGTAGGACAATTAATTCACTTTTTATTGATAAATTTAATGAAGAAAGTAGTGCCTAAATTTCAGCTAAGCCTAAACATATTCGAGCTAAAAACGTAAATAACTCCCGCCGCAATTAAGTTAGAGCGTTGGAACAAATTGCGTAGATTGCGGAAAATTCTACCCTTTCCAACGATATATAATATTACTAATTGCGAGTCATTTTTCACCCCCATATTCGAGAAATTATGTGAAAATTGGACTTAAATTGGAATAAAAAAAGAACTATTCATTGATTTTTTTTTATCGAACCGGTCTGCAAACCTTTTCAGGACTTAAAGGAACAAACTACGAAAATTTAAGCGAAATCGACCGGGTAGTTCTCGATTTTTGAGGGTTCAAACACACAGACGCTTTTTGGAGACTTTATGTTATGCATGTAGAGATAATGCAATAAATGAATAAGGCACTAGTAACATTATAAAACGCGTTTATCAACAGCCCATCGCTATTTTCCCTTTTCCCCTGCTAGATTCAGTCAGATGGAATCATCTTTACTCGGCAGATTGCCAAATTACATACAATCCATGGTCAAACAGTATCCTGTTGCTTACTTTATGACAACAATCAAAATAGGTTCAAGGAAAAAATATTTTTCCAGACATTTAATGCAAAAATACGAGACAATGATATATATCTCTTAGAAAACCAAGGGCGGATTCAGCTTCTGAATTTGTAGGGTGTCATTATCAGAAGGGGGGGGGGCAAAGTAAAATTTGGGCACAAAAAGGGAGTCCCGGTGAGAATCTTTCGAAAGATACGTCCCCAAATTGCACTTTTATACAATATTTGGTCGCTTAAAGTGTGGGGTTATGGCACGTCCAATATTCTAAACTTATATTTTTGAAATCAATATTTCATATACGAAAACGATAAAATTGTTGAATGCAATCGCTTTCTCCATTGGTTTAAAAGAAAGAACTGTGCTTATTTCTTATTGGAAGAGACATTTGCAGCTTTCCACGGAGTTCGCAAAATCTCTTCTTTAATCCACCATCGGACTTTGGAGAAAGCTTATTGCTATTTGAGAAACATCATTGGATACTGAAAATCTGCCCTCTACTCTATTTAAAGAGCCGCAGTCTTGTTTATCGGGCTTCACTACTTTTCTCTATGTCTTGCTGTATGTGTGTCCCCACGTTTCGTATTAAACGTATTTGTTTATGTTCAGCTGTCTGAATCTCTGCTTTACACAACCTTTCAACAAAAATACCAAACAAACTTCATTATAAAATGTTCTACAAACAATTATAAAACATAATATAAGCGTTTGAAACGATTCATTAGAGATTATACATTTTTAAAAAAATCAGGAAAAAACCTCGCTTTTCAGATGAAAATCCATGGTTGGAAAAATGAGCCACTCTCTATCTCTCAATCCTTATATGTCAGTGTTGTCAATCCCAAAACGAAAAATTATTTCACAGAATATAATAAGCAGAATGTAAAGAGTCAACTACAAAAAAATCAACTAATTAAATCAATTATTAAATGATTAGCAGCTGTTTAAAGTGGTTGTCCGGTATACCGGACACCAGGTCTGAAGGGGTTAAGTCAAGATGATAGATTTTCGTTCGAAATTCCCTTCCAAAAAACGAAGATAAAATAGAAAATGGCGCCGACGTGCGCAATAAACGGCTTATTGAAAACATATGTTTTGAAGGGAAAACAAACATGACTTCCGGAAGAAAAAAGAAGCAAAGGCAAGTTTTTTTTTCGTCACACCAAGATGATTGACGGAACAAGTCCCCCCCCCCCGCCAGCACCGTGTCAAAAATCTATTTGAGATGTCCGCCGTCCAAAGCGTGTCATTTCGGCTCATTTGGCGACATCGATAGGGCTGGCGCGACACGATCGTCAATCAAGGACCAGACCGGAAACCAGAACCAGAAAAGTGTTTTGAGAACACCGACTGGCATTGAACTCGAGCACCCCCCCCCCCCGGCAGTGGCGTAGCGAGAAAAAATCCTTGGGGGGGGGGGGTAATTTTTTCTGAAGTTTAAAGTAAAGCTATGTTCTCAAGTTTATACACACACACACATTATATATATATATATATATATATATATGTATATACAGTGAAGCAGCACTGTTTATACGCTTTTGAAGGGACTGTATGAAAAAACATAATTGATAAAAACGTACAAAAGAGAATATATATATATATATATATATATATATATATATGTATATATATATAATTTTGGGGGGCTCATAGGGGGGGTCTAACCCCCCTATCCCCCCCCCCATGGCTACGCCACTGCCGGCCCGTCTTAACGCGACCGAAGATAGTCCGAGACAGACTCAAAAAGTTTTGGGGGCTTAAATTTTGAGAAAAAAAATTATTTGGCGACCTAAAGCTAGGACGAGCTAGATTTGGCGATGTCTGACATTTCCAAGTTAAATTAGACGCCAAAAAGGATGCCAACTTGGCAATATCTTGTTGATGTCTTGCAAGCCCTTACTGACTCATGCTGCCTAAGCATGAAAAACAACACACCAGCAAAGCTGCAAAAAGTGACGTCATTTTGACTGAATGATATCCTCATATATATAATAGCCGATAATCGAGTAACGCGCGTGTTTCAACAATGAAATCGGCAATCTTTCACCCTTTTTTACACAAGAGCAACATTGTACGTTTTTAAGGGCGTGGCGGACCAACAACCCAACAATCCTCATATAAATAATAGTCAATGATCGAGCAACGCTCCTGACGTCATCAACAATGAAACTCGCGCCACAGCATGATCATTTGATAATATGTTTTGGCAATGTTTGACATGCAGGCAAAGGCTTTATTGTGACAAGGCTGAACGCCTTTGTAAGTTGACCACTTGGTTTATTTTTTTAAATTTTATTTAGCAAATTATTATTATCTTTTTTTATATATATATATATAGCTTTCCAAGAATATTTTTGATGCCAGACCAGCATTTTACCAACTAAATGAAACAGCAGCATAACTAAACCTCCTTTTGAGTTTAACCACATGGGAAAACTACTAAGAACCCTTTTATTCTCCAAACTTTTCTTTTGTTGTTAAGCGAAAAATTTGTAATTTTTGATTAGCTATAAATATTTTAGGAACTATTAATATAAAATGAGTAACTTTTCATAAACAATAAGACCTTTTTTTTGATCAATTTGCTAAAATTTCAAATTTGCGTGACACGTACGTCATTCTGAGAAAATAATCTCTAAAAATATTTGAATAACATCTTAAGTTATTGTTTCAAAGTAATGCTAAACAATGAAAGTGAGTTGAACAGAAAGAGTAGGTGTCAAAAAAATCATTACCCCCTTTATAAGTTGACCACCTGTCTAAGTTGACCACCAAAGTACTGCACCGCGAGTGGTCAACTAACACAGGTTTCACTGTATCAAGCGATCACCAAACAGGCAATGGCTTCGTTGAAATGTAGAAGCAATTTTTACCCCTCATACCTTGGCGGGTGATTTTCTAGTATATTTAGATAGAATCATCTTTGTTTGCTGCAGGCGTAACATTGCAGTCGACAATTATTATAATATCACTATTCTTTCATTCATTCTTCTCAGATAGAATAAGTAATTAACATTTTTAGAAAAATATATGCGTACCTGTAGAAAAGTCATTGCGATCGAAAAAGCAAATTGTGAAATCATGGATTTCATTTTCAATTTATAAGAAATGAAAATTGAAGGAAACCATGTAGTATCTGTAGTATCTGCGCAGCAAAATCTTATGGGAATAAAATAATAGTTTAAAAAACTAAAAAAAAACACGCTTTGGTAGCAAACTGAACTAAAAAGTGAAAATAATATTTGGATGATAGTAGTTGACCAATCACTTAATTTTAATGTAATACAAAAAACCATAGGGTGCTGTCTATTTACATTTTTGCTTGGACAACAAATGGAAGAAATTCAAGACAACTGATAAGAAGCCCCCCCCCCCCACGCGTTTTTGTATTGCATTAAAATTAAGTGATTGGTCAACGACTATCATCCAAAGATTATTTTTCACTGTTTAGTTCAATTTGCTACGAAAGCGTGTTTTTTTTTTTTTTTTTTTTTTTTTTTTTTAGTTTTAACGTAAATGCAAATTCCAATACAGTAGTTTGTGCATATGAAAAGGCAGTTTCGATTTAAAAAAAGAAAAAACCCTTCAGAACGTATTTTTGATCTAAAAATCTCCTTCAGAAGATATTTTTCATCAAAAAAAAAAACCGCTCTTCAAAAGGTATTTTCCATCCCAAAAAAAAAACCGCTCTTCAGAAGGTATTTTTCATCCAAAAAAAAACCTATGAAGAAAGCATTTTTAATTAAAAAAAACCTTCCAGAAGTTTTTTTCATCAAAAAAACCCACGAAGAAAGCATTTTTAATCAAAAAAAAACTCCTTCCAGAAGTTTTTTTCATCAAAAAAAAAAAAAAAAAAACATGAAGAAAGCATTTTTAATCAAAAAAAACTCCTTCCAGAAGTTTTTTTCATCAAAAAACCCCTCCAGAAGGTATTTTTGATTAAAAAACCAGAAGTATCCAGAAGGTATTTCTGACTGCGCTACTGAAAAGTGTATTTACAAATAATCATTTGCACGCTGGTGCGACTGTTTCGTCACACGAGAGGGATCACATTTTGAAAAATCGGATTTCAGGGGCTTGAAATTAACAAAAGCGACTTCCAGGGGAGAAAAATCCCCCCCCCCCTCGCAACAAGTGCTGTAAGAATCGCACACGAAGCGCGCGTGCACGCTCTTTTAAAAAACGATTTCGGTCGATGGGATCGCTTGTGTGCTTCTGTCATTGCTACGGAGCGGGAAAGAGAGAAAGACGTCTTGGAGGAGAGAAGAGAAAAAAAAGAAACATACATCCCCCCCCCTCTTCCCCCCGATCGATCGGGAGAGAACTGTTTCTCCGCATCTTTATTTTCCGCGAAATGGAGTTTAAGTGGCGGTTGCCAACTGAGGGAGCCATTGTCGCTCTTTTGGCGACTGAAAAATTCTCGTATTTAGCTGCAACTGAACTGAAGACGTAGTTTTGTAACACAACGTTGTTTTTGGCTGTAATGAAAAATACATCTGCTGATTTTAGAATTTGTTTTGCTTATTATCCATTACGCACAATATGTGTATGTGATCATATACATAATATGAAAATTTTAGGAGCTTGAGGGTATACGCTATGTGTCTAAAAAATGTTTGAGAGTGTACAGCGTATATAACAACTAAATAAATTAATGAAATAAAATATAAACAGAATAAAATGAAATAAAATATATAATTTAAATTAAAAATGGAGTATGACCGTATAGGAACTAGAGATGAGACGGGCTCAGCCCGGGGCCGACAGTCCGAGCCCGAAGCGGGCTCGGGCTCTAGAACCGAAAATAGGTTTCGGGCTCGGGCTCAAGCACAGATATTCAATCGCCAATCTCCCTACAAATTTAAAGCAAATAAACATTTTCCTACTGTGAGAAAATGAAAGGAACATTTCAATCAGTTTAATCAATGGCAAATTTACCCCCCCCCCCCTCCCCCAAAAAAGTAATTAAATAATTAACGCTTATTTATAGTGTTTTTTTGCGATTACTATTGCAATCTGTCATACAGTATAATGCTTTTGAAGTGAAGCATTTCAAGAAAATTTAGAAACTTCTGTTAGTCAGACTGTCGAAGGCTCAGTTTTTGATACCAGAAAGTTTCCTTCGGGCTCGGGCGGGCTCGGATTTTTGTGCGAGACAATATCACTGGGGCTCGGGCGAGCCCGAACTCATCTCTAATGGGAACACCACTGGGTGCCATACGCAGACAAACACACCATTCCTTTTTGCGTCGGGGGTACTAGAATATTGCTATCATTATTCATACAATTTTAGGACAAAAAATGCATAAAAACGGCGGTGAACTTTTTTAAAAGAATGTATATCGCTGCGTTTTTCACTCGGTTTTAGGTCTTTCAAACTTTAAGGAAACTAAAAAAAAACATTTTGTTCGACTAACAAACGGTATCATGGAAATAAATAATCCCGTCTCTGGTATTCATATAGTAAAGAAAAAATCTTCAGAAATTACCTATGTGAAAAACTGTTTTAATAATTACAAGCTCTTCATTCAGACCAAACTCATAAGAATATGAAAATTCGTTATGTCGAAAACAGCCTTTTTATGATTAAAAATATAAACTTTAACCTTATTGGATCTTTTTTAAATTCCAAAATCCAATCTATATGAAGTCTTGAGCAATAATTTACCTCTGTGCCAAATTTAGAACAAATCCGACTAAAACTGTGGATTTGTATAAGGAACATGCACCCCCTCCACCACAAACATACATCCATTTTTATATTTATAGATACATGTAAGAAAAGCCTAGACCACATCCCTCCCCTTTGAAAGATAAATTCCTAATGCGCTATTGTGCATTACTTATTATACCTTACTCATGTTTGTATTTTCTCCGCTATTAACGGGAAAAACACTGGTCAAAAATTACACGCAACCCTTACTGTTGTGGATTTTATAATTAAACAGTATTTAAAAATTATAACTTAACGGTAGCGTTCAAATTAAGTAGAACCATGAGTAGCATCAATGGACCCCTAGGCTTCGTAGGTCGCAATTTAAGAAACGATGTACAGCATCATTTCTTATGCCTACGGCTTTCTCGATAAACATGCTTGAACGCTCATCGCTAAAAGGCATTGACGGCCCAGCCTTCAGGATAAGTTTCTTGTTGATTGCATTTAAAATAGTTCCTGGTGGTTAGATGTTGATAACCGTTTGCATTTGCTGTGAACCATAGTTCAAATTTAACGATAGTAGTTAATTTTTAAAGAAACTTTATCTAGGACAGTTTTTTACGGGCTTTTCATTTAGACTAAATTCAAAACTATACAAAAATTCGTTCGTGCAGAAAAGAGAATTTTATGACTCAAAATATGAAACTAGATCTCTTTGGGTCTTTTTAAAATTCCAAATCCGCCTACATGAATTCCTGAGCAACAATTTACCTTTGTGAAAAATTTGGAAGGAATCCGACGAAAACTGTGGATTTGTATAAGAAACATACACACATACCCACACACCCACAAACACAGGGGCGTAGCTAAGGGGGGGGGGGTTTGGGGACAACCCCCCCCCCCCCCGAAAAGTTAGTCTCAAAAAAAAGAGAAAAAAAAGAGAGAAGAGAAAGGAAAAAATTCTAAGCGATTACACACACACACACATTATATATATATATATATATACTTTAAACTTCAGAAAAAATTATTCCCCCCCCCCTAAGGATTTTTTCTCGCTACGCCACTGTGTCCCGTTATCTAGGAGAAACTTTTTGTTACATGTATTTTTGAACCATCCTAGTGTACATAGAAATGGCTGTCCGGATTAAGCGAAATCCGGTTTAATCGGGTCCGGATAAAAAGAGAAATGTGGGTTTACTGTCATGCATTTTAAAGTGATTTTTAGCACATACAATAATCCAGTAGGCGATGTATCCCACCAGGCTCTCCCGTCGAATCGATCCGCTTGGCGCCCTTTTAACCCTTTCCTTGGCGCCCGTTTTTGCGCGCGCGAACACCACGTGCCTTTTCTTTTTTCCCGCACTTTCTCACAACAAAGGCGCGCGCCTTCCCACGCCGCAAAAATGTCGATTCTCGCGGAAAAAGAAGATCGCCGCTGTTTACAGCAAGCGCCCCATTACGCGGTTCGTTATTTGGGGGGGGGGGCGCTTGAAGACAGGGGGGGGCTTCGCTAAATATCCGGAAAATCGATCCCGGAATCGATGACGTAAGCGCTCCTGTCTTTAAATTCCTCGAAAAGCGATTCGGAGTTTTGGTGTGAGCTGCACACCCAAGGTTCGAAATCAGGACGTGAAAATGAGGCGTCGTTGGCCCCGAACTTTTTTGTTTTGCTAGCCAAAACAGGCTGCACAGGAAAGATTAGTTACTAGCTGCGTCGCCCGGCTTTGCACGGTCCACCTCGAAAATAAAAGTTGTGCCAAATGACACGTGTTCAACAATCAGGCTTGATCCGAAGAAAAAAAAAATCAGTAAAATTTTGAGGCAGACTGCGGAAAAATAACCAAAAAGGAAACATTTTAAATCCCCCAATGACAGTAAAAGCCTCAAAACAAAAGCCAGAATTTCATTTGTTCATAGTCGAGAAAAAAATGGCAACAGATCTTTCTTCTCAATGATTTTCTTCACCGCTATACATCTTAATAAAAGCATTGTTGCGGAAAGTTGAGATGAAGCACTGAATAATCATTTGAATGGAGGAAAGCCTTCAAAAAATAGGGTTTTTATGTCGAAATCTAAGCGTCATAATTAATAGTTTTTAACGTATATCTCCGCTAATTATTGTCGGAGGATTATGTTAAATAGCCGAACATGAAGACGGGAAGATGACGAATCCATCGATACCTGGTTCGATGGTCAGTCATTCGGAAGAAGAAACTCGGACATAGATTGTACGTAGATACATACGCTCAGTTTTTAATTGTATAAGATCTTATGAAATCCTACGAAGAACTTGATTTTTATTTACGAGTTATGTGAGGTCAAACAAATTTGCTCGTTGAAAAATTATTTTTCACATTTTTTTTTTCGAGGTAGACCGTGCAAAGCCGAACGACGCAGCTAGTTTGTTAATGAGAGATAACAAACTCATTTCAAGACTGTACTCAAGCAGTGTGGATTGATTTGAATAATATGCTTGCTTAATTTCAGCCTTGATATTAATTTGCTGAATCTATTAACAAAACTAACGTTATAATGACTATTATTTTTCATTGTTTTTGGCAACAATTAAAAAAAAAACTTCCGTCCCTAAAAAAGCCTGCGGATCAGAATTTCAAAGCCCTCGCATAAGATGTTTCACTTGAAAAAAAAATAGATAAATAAATAAAAAAATCACATTCTTTTCAGGAACTTATTTTCGCTCTTTTTTCTAATAAATACCGGAGGATGATGTTAAATAGTCAAACATAAAGACGGAAAAATGACGAATCCAGCGATACCTGGTTCGATGATCAGTACACTGGTGATCGGTAGCAGTAACTCGTACATAGATAGATAGATACATAGATAGGTACATGCGTTCAGGTTTTAATTATGTAAGATAGTTATTTCGATTTTTTTTCTGGAGGCGGTGGGAAGGTTGGACAATATATATTCAATGTAAATCATACCGAAAAACCAGCAAAAAGCATGCCCCCTAACAAGTAAATACAGTTGAATCTCGTCACCCTTATGCCAGTGTGCAAAAAGTGTCGTCGTAACTGGATCGACGTCTTAACCGAAATAGTTTAGAAATACTTAATTGATGATATCTTTATATATTAATAGGCAAGCCGTTTTCCTTCGGTACCGATTTCTGCTCTGTTTTTGAACCGATTTCCTTCATTCTTTTTTTGCTCGGTAGCTATTGCCGAGTTTTAGTGTCATCAATAAAAAATTTTGAAATCGAGCGCTAATTAACGGAGATATTAATAAAAAACGCATTTTCGTCCTAAATGGCTGAAATATTTGTTAAAAAATGTTAATTTGTTTTCAAACTATATAAAAAACATGCTAAAACCCATGTTTTTAAGCACTCTTTCAAAAAAAAAAAAAAAAAAAAACTTTTAAAATTTCAGAAATGAACCCATTACCGAAATATCCCCTTTCATCCATTTATTTTGAGATTAACAGACAAAAGGTAAAATTGGAATGAATTACTACTGTTGGTATTGTATGTACATATAAAATTGTATGTTCCCCCGATATGCAGTAAACATGAGTAAGAGTAGAAATAAAAATGTTGGAAATAGTTAAATTCATTCAAGTTTTCTCAAGTATTCATTTATGAATATGGTCAAGTTTCGACCACTGGGCGAGCACTAGTTTTAATAAAACTACAGATTATATAAATTAATTAATAGATTGAGATTATGAATTTGATTCCACTAACGACATTTTGATTTATTGACGGACAAGGCTAAAGTCAGAAAAAAAATTTACTACAATTTTTATTTTACAACTAAAATACTCCCCAAAACGAATTAACTTTTTGAATAACAATCTAAAATGTACGCCATAAAAATGCGTTTAAAATTCAAAATTATTTTTAGTTCTATACAACAGAAATGGCATGACAGCATTTTTCTCTGCATTCATTTCTTTGTGCGTGCTTTTTCTTCTTCTTCTTTTTTTTTTTAATTATTATTTTATTATTATTGTGTTGTTGTTTTTCCAGTCTCTTCTGGTCGAGCAGTGGAAAATGATACAGGTACTCTGAAAATCACTGACGAACTAAAAATAAAATAAATTAGCTACGTTGCCCGGTTTTGCCCGGTCCACCTTGAAAATACAAATTGTTTCAAGTGACGTATATTCAACAATCAGGCTTAAATAAATAAAAAAACATCATGCAAAATTTCCCTTCCAAACAATGACGACAGATATTAAAATACTTTTAAGAAATTAAATCGAGAAAGATGTTAAAAAACGAAATAAAATAAGTTTAAGGAATTGAAATGCGAAGTGAAATGGTTCACAATTTGAATGGAATCGAGATTTCTTAAACTTGATTTAAAAAGGCTTGTAACTTTTTTTCCTTTCCAGATAAAAGCTTATTTTTTCGACCATAGGTCGAGTTAGATCTGGAGTAAAAACTATCTCTTTTTCCAATGGCGTCAAAAAGAAAACTGTGGGACAATTTCTTCCCTTTTTATTGATAGATTTAATGAAGAAGGTAGCGCCTAAATTTCAGCTAAGCCTAAACAAATTCGAGCTAAAAACGTAAATTACTCCCACCGTAATTAAGTTAAAAGCATTGAAACAAATTGCGTAGAACGCGGAAAATTCTACTCTTTCCAACGATATATAATATTTAGAATGTGCAAATAATTTTCCACCACCATATTCAGGAATTTATGTGAAAATAGGGCCTAAATTGGAATAAAAAACGAACTATTCATCGAATTTTTTTCGAACCCATCTGCAAAACCTTTTCAGGACTTAAAGGAACAAACTGAAAATTTCAGCAAAATCGGCCGGGTAGTTCTCGAGTTTTGCGAGTTCAAACACACAGACGTTTTTTGGAGACTTCATTTTATACTATGCAAGTAACTAAAGTCCATGAACAATGTATAGTCCATGAACTAATCCTTCCATAGAACTCCTCTCGCTCACCAGAGCAGCATAAACCAAAATATTTTTCATTTTCCATTTCCAATTTTTTCTCGAGCTTTATAGTAGACATATTTTATGAGTCTAACAGGAGAAAATAATTGCCTGTACTCGATACTCGACCTATTGCTAGGAATAGATAACCAAAGCAACCAACTTAAGTCACAAGTGCATTCCCAAATATAACTAAGTGCACAACTAAAGTAAGTAAAAGCGTTTAAGCAAGTAACTGACTTATGAGTGCACGACTGAAGTAATAAAATAACAAAGCATTTAAGAAACCAACGAACCAAAGTAACTAACTTAAGTGAGTGCACGACTGAAGTAATAAAATAACAAAGCATTTAAGAAACCAACGAACTAAAGTAAGTAACTTAAGTGAGTGCACTACTGAAGTTATAAAATAACAAAGCATTTAAGAAACCAACGAACCAAAGTAACTAAATTAAGTGAGTGCACGACTAAAGTAATTAAATAACAAATCATTTAAGAAACCAACGAACTAAAGTAACTAACTTAACTAAATGCACCAATAAATCAACAAAGTAACAAAGCATTTAAGCAAGTACCGAAGTATCTGATGACTTATTTAAGTCAGTTACTGAAGTAACTGACTTAAGCGCACAACTTAAGAAATGAAATAACAAAGCATTTAAGAAACTATAAAGTAACTATAACTTAACTAAGGGCACCAATAAAGCAACCAAGTAACAAAGCTTTTAAGCTAGTATAGTTAAAGTAACTAATAAGTGCATACAATCAAGCCCGCGTATTAGAATATCGGTTAAAAGAATATCCCGCTTAATGTAATACATTTTCAATGTACCAAACCGTTGATGTGTATTATTTTAATGGAATATCCCGATTGTTAGAATAATGTTTTGTGGAAAATTGGCTATTCCATTAAGTAGATTCAACTGCAATCGGCAAAAGCAGATATTTTCGCGGGGCTTTTATTTTCGCGCTTTTCGTAAACACGCCGTTTTCTCGAAAATTTAAGCTCCGCGAAACAATTTTCGGTGCGAATTTTTCAACTTTCGGTTCTGTTCGTTTTAAATTCGCGAAATCTCCTACATCTGAACAGGGGCGGACCGGCCCGCCGGCCCCATCCCCCATTTGACTTATTTATTTTTTAAATATTTTTGTGCAATTTCCCTTTTTTTTTATATCCTCTTACAAAACTGGGCGACTTCCCTTCACTTTTTTTTTCTTTCCTTTAAACTCGTAAATCTGTGCACCCCATCGGCTTTTTTTTCCTTTTTCTTTTCTTTCTTTATTTTTTTACACCTTTTTTTATAGCACTTTTTCTTGGACCCATTTTTTGTGCCCTTTGGAGGCCAAAGTTGACGCCCTCTCGCGGTACCCCTTCTGCCCCTGTATTTGCATTTTCGCGAAAATACGAGCTCTTACAGTATCCGAACGAGCGGTGTAACGAGCAAGGACGGATCCAGAAAACGTTCAAGGATTGTTTTTACTCTTTGGAACTTCAATTTCTAAAAACTTTCGAAGAGTGTACTGAACCCCATAGCTTACTCTTATGTAATCTTCTGCTGTGTTTCTTTCTAAAAATATCCAAATAGAGCGTTTGAACCTAGCGCTGATATCATCTAAGATCGTCAAAAATTGAGATTTTGAACTTCAATTTCGGAAGAAATCCCGTAGAAAGTTCCGGTCTTTATCCCTAAGCGATAGGCTACGATTGCGTTTTAAAGACTTCAATTCCGGAAGAATTCCGGGCAAGAGCTCCTTTTCTTCTAACACCATCGAATATTCGGTAACAGCGTTTTTAAAACTTTAATAGCGAAAATATGCGCGAAGAAAGTTCCTGTCTCTCGGCTCAAGAAGGGGGCGATCACCCCTTCCTTGTCTCCGTCCTTGGTAACGCAGTGGCGTAGCCATGGGGGGGGGGGTCATAACCCCCCATGAGCCCCAAAAACAATATATATATATATATGTATACATATATATATATACATATATATATACATACATATATATATATATATACATACATATATACATACATATATATATATATACATACATATATACATACATATATATATATATATATATACATACATATATACATACATATATATATATATATACATACATACATATATATATATATATATATATATGTATATGTATGTGTACATATATATATACAGTATAAGTGTATAAACTTGAGGGCATGGCTTTACTTTAAACTTCAGAAAAAATTACCCCCCCCCCCCCAAGGATTTTTTTTCGCTACGCCACTGTGGTAACGAGACACGTTATAACGAGGGTTCGTCGTATACCGAACAATGGCGCCCACACGTCACTGACCACAGAAGAAGAAGCCAAAGAGAAAAAAAGCTTCTTATTAATGCCGAGAGATTTGTGGCGTGTAGAGGGAGGTAAAGAGTAGAAAAATAAAGTTGCGACAGGTTTCTTCTATCCTCCCTCTCACTAACAAGAGATTGAAAAGAGCTCTTTTTTTTTTCTCCTCTCTCTCCCAAGGCCACAAACGAGGGAGGCCGTAAAAAAAAGCGCGCGATAAATCGTGACGCATTGTGGCAGACGTCTTTGTTCGGCTCGGTGGAAGGGAAAAAACAAAAGCGTTTTTTTTTTTTTTGGGCTCCCTTTTTTTTGTCTGTCGCATGCAAATCGGCGTTGCGCAAGGGAAGGAAAAATCTCGTGATCGGATCTCGCAGTTCGAGAAGCTTTTAATTGGGCCCGATGACGCCCCTTCATCCCCCCCCCCTACAATCAAGATAGGGTTGTTTGTTATCATGTTATCAGTGGCGCGTAGAAGTGTACAAACATTTAGAAGGCACTAAAAACTGAACGAAAAACGTGTACCTGAAATACACCGCCAGCTCAGTCATTTGCAGCCGAGGACTGCAGTTTCGTGCTTATTAGCACTCATCAGCCCGGCATAGGAAAGTGACTGAGCTGGAGATGGAAAACCTCTTAAGGAAGCCAAGAGTGCGAAACAGACTGGTAGCTAATATAGAATTAGCAGACCAGACGAGTGACCGAAGCAATGGTTCGGTTCAACTCGAAGATTGAACGCTAGGCAAGGTATATTCAGTAAATTACTGCCCATTAGCCAGGGGTAAAGCAGAGATACATGAAATACAAGTCGAGGACTGCAGTTTCGTGCTTATTAGCACTCATCAACCCGGCATAGGAAAGTGACTGCTGGCTAATGGGTGGTAATTTACTGAAAAACGTATGTATTGCTCGCCAAAGCGTAATCGACGCACAAAATCTTGAGAACACAATTTAAACTGATGCCAAAACATGTTCACAAAGTGTGGCAGAATTAAACCTTAACAGACGTAAATTAAAAATGAAAAAAATATATTTCGTATTCCTCATTATCCTCATATAAATTATAGCCAATGATATCGAGTAACCCGCGAGTTTTAACAGTGGACCTCGCAGTTCGAGAAGCTTTTAATTGGGCCCGATGACGCCCCCCCCTCCGCCCCCCACAATCAAGATAGGGTTGTTTGTTATCAGTGGCGCGTAGAAGTGTACAAACATTTAGAAAGCGCAAGAAAACTGAACGAAAAACATATGTATTGCTTGCCGAAGCGTTAATCGACGCACAAAATCTTGTGAACACAACTCAAACCGATGCCAAATAATGTTTGCGAAGTATGGCAAAATTAAACCTTAACAGACGATAAATTAAAAATGAAAAAAATATATTTCATATTCTTATCCTTATATAAATTATAGCCAATGATAACCCGAGAGTTTCAACAGTGAAACTTTCCGAGAACAAATCCCTTTTCTCCGCGCCACATTTTCCCGTTAGTCCCCTGGCATTGGGCATTTCCTGGCCCCGTGGAAAACAAGTGCTCCATTTTACAATTATCTACCAGAAAAAGACGTTAAGAACTTAAAAATTCACGCTAGCGCTATGTTTTCTCTTTTTGCATCCACTTACAAGTGTGAACACACATTTTCAAAATTGAAGTATGTTGAATTTAAGTAGATTTCTTCTTTATCAGACAAACATTTAAAATCACTCTTAATGATCGGAACTACGAAGTTTGTCCCTGAACGGACTGAAATTTTAAGCGGTAAACAATCGCTATCTTCTCATCATTTCTTTAACTTTTCAAGATTTTTTAAAAAGCTTTACACGTGTTGTGTTCTCATTTATTTCCACAAGTTTTTACTCTTCATTAATTCAATAAAATAAATAACATAAATTTTAGTACACTGCAATAATTTTGTATTGTATCACCCATTAGTCTTTGAAAAAAAAAAAGTCACTTTATTTTGCGACAAAGAATATTTTTATTTCAGTTTCCTAAACTATTCTAAATTTTACGTTCATCGTTATATTATTAGAGATTTACGGGCATTTAAAATATTAATTTAATTTAGCTAACAGCAAATATGTATAAGGAAATATAGCAATTTCGAAGCAAGCCCAGAAAATTTCAAAACACACTACTGAGCGCTTAGTTAAAAAAAAAAAAATTAACTATTCGCGATGTATGGATGGAGGGGGGACGGGGGGGGAGCAACTGCTAAATAGACCATCTGAGCTAAAATATTGTTGAACTGGCCCGCCTTGCCTGAAAAAATTTACCATGTGGCCTGCGACTGAAAAAGGTTGAAGACCCCTGCTCCAACTGTTACCAAAGATGGTTTAAAATCGCGTTTTTAAGACCTCAAGTTCGAAATATTTCAAAAGTTTTCCGATTGAGAGTTCCCTTAAATTTTTTCAGATGGACTAAAACATACTTTTGGAACCTTAATGTCGAAAAATTGCTTGTAGAGCCCCTCATTCTTTCGTCCTATGGAGAAAGATTTCTAATTTAAGGGGTTACAGTACCTCAAAAATGATGAAATGATCAAAAAAAATTTTATTGCTTATTTCAAAACTAAAAACTATTCTGAACACAGGGGAAAAGCTTCATTGCTTTAGTTATATTAATATTTAAAAAGTTATGAGTGGTTTTAGGCCATGTGTTCTTATGCAAAAGAAAAACTTTAGATTGCTTTTTCTCGATGATGTTTTTTTTTTGTGTTTTCATATCATTAGAATCCCTAAGGATTTTTTTTTATTAAAGATACAGCTTTAAAGTGATACTTTTTGCAATTGGGATAACACATTTGACAGCAAACAAAGATGATTCTATTTAAGGGGTAATAAATAACCCCTAAGGGTTCTAAAAAATACTTTTCGAACCTTAATGTCGAAAAATTGCCAGTAGAGCCCCTCATTCTTTCGTCCTATGGAGAAAGATTTCTAATTTAAGGGGTTACAGTACCTCAAAAATGATGAAACGATCAAAAAAAATTTTATTGATTATTTCAAAACTAAAAACAATTCTGAACACAGGGGAAAAGTCTCATTGCTTTAGTTCAAATATCTAAAAAGTTATGTGTGGTTTTAGGCCACGCTCGCTATGTGTTCTTATGCAAAAGAAAAACTTTAAATTGCTTTTTCTCGATGATGGTGTTTTTGTGTTTTCGTGTCATTAGAATCCCTAAGGATTTTTTTCTATTGAAGATACAGCTTTAAAGTAATACTTTTTGCTATTGGGATAATATATTTGACAAAAGTGTGCATTGGATAAGCATTTTATAAATGACTCAAATGTTTAGAGCATGTTAAACCTTTAAAAACCATTTTTTTTTAAACTTTGATTTTTTACATAATTAATCACAGAAAATTTTCGAATGAACTCATAAGCAAATGAATGCACAGATTTTTAGAGATGATTATAGTGATCCTTTAGCAAAAAACTTTTTTTTAAACTAGTGCAAAAATAAAAAAGCCTTAGGGATTTTTAAAAATTGAAAATTTCCTCAATTTTTCGAATTTTTAAAAAAGTAGACATTTTTAAATTTCGAAAATAAATTATTGATTACGAAATAAGTACGCATATTACTGTTTCAAAGAAATACAAAATTTACTTAAATTTTTAAAAAAAATGTTTGAAAGGTACTGTGACCGCTTAACCAGAAAGAGCGGAAAGGGTTGAAGCAGGACACGAAAGGGCAGCCAATAGCTGCGTGGATTGGCTGGACATTATGCAGGCTCATGGAATGAACAGCTGGAAGGAAGGGGCCAGTGGATGGCCATTGACCAGTGGTCACTCCACGCACAAAAGAGGTATTTACTGCTTGTGGGTGCCCCCTACTCGGGGGGGGGGGGTTCATTTTCAGTGGTCGAATGGTGAAACTCTGGCCTGTTGTCGAGTTTCATTTTCCTCTTTGCTCATTGGACACTTTATGAGACTCACCATGAGCGCCCATGTGCAAAATTTTAAGGGCGGGGGGCTCATATATTTTCCCCATGGTTTAGCAGGATATTTTCCCCACATTTCAGTACAGATCAGAGTTATTAAAATTTGACATTTTTAATAACTTATTCATTAATGTCAGGAGAAGAAATATTTTTACATTTTTGCAAAGAAAAAAGTACTAAAAACCAGGCCTTGATTATCACACAGGCCAACTAGGCCTGGGCCTGGAGCCCCATCTTCCAAAGGGGCCCCAAATTTCTTACAAATTGTGCATACAGGGTTGCCAACCTTGGAGAAACAATTTGAGGAGCATCTGAGCTGATTTTGAGGAGTAATTTTAAATTTTGCGGAGCAGTTCGGAATTTCGTATAAAAATCAATAAAATTAACTAAAATATAGTTGCGCAGCAAGTCCGCAAAATGCGGAGAAGTTGGTAACCTTGTGCATAGCATTACTTTTATTTATTTATTTATTTATTTATTGTGAAAAATACATGCATTTTTAAAATAATAATAAAAAATAATGACGTGTGTGTGTTAATTGGAGAAAAAAAAACATCCTAAAAGGAGAATTTTTATTCATTTCGCCAGTTGTGAATTTACCACGTCACAATTATGTGCCCCCCCCCCCCTCCCTCCGAATTGGATTCCTAAATGAGAATTGTAAATGATTAACATAAAATTCTGTGAAAGACAACGAGGCCCCCAAAAATGCATTTCGATGGGCCCCAAACCTGTAAATCAACCACTGCACTCCGCTATAGAGTCTTCAGGGGGTCTCCAAATTATTGTGGGCCTAGGGCCTCACTTTTAGTGAGTCGGGCCCTGCTAAAAACAAGGAAGTTTTAATTTTAAAGGGGGGCTTGAGCCCCCACTTGTCCCCCCCCCCCATATGGGTGCCCATGATGTGTACTTTCTATCACGTATACTGTGTATAATGAGTTCCGCTTATAACGAGAATCTCGCTATGACGAGTGACTTTGGAGCAGTGTTCGAAATAAATAGTCATTAGTCGTGTTTTTTCGACTAAAAATTTTAGTATGTGGCGACCATGATCAAGCTTGCAGTCTTCACTTTTGAAGTCAAGTTTCTGACATAAAAAATAATTTGATGATCGTAATTTTACGTCCACGTAATTCTACACAATGCTGACCAACTCTGTTACAACCGTCGGTAACTGCCAACCGCGGAAGGTCAAACTCTGAACCGTCAAAAAGTTTTCAAAGTGTAAATTACACAAAAAAAATTTTTTAAAGTATTTTTATGTGGGCAACAGATTCTTTAGGAGCTACTTTTAACCCTTTTTCCATAGTTATATTGGCTGCTGTGGTTATACAGTCAGTTTATACTGTAGACCACCGAGCAAGCGTTCTACGCCGTGCTATAAAAGGGGTTTGAAGAGACTTACCAAGAGAAAAGCTGGTTTGAGACCCATCTGCATTAATTTTATAACAGAAAACCAAATATCCCCCCCCCCCCCACCTCAGCATTAGTTATAGGGGAGGTTTTACCTGAACCACTAGCGCAGCAGGAAATACCTTCTGGAGGGGGTTAATTGATGAAAAATGCCTTCTGAAGGGGGTTAATTAATGAAAAATACCATCTGGAGGGGGTTAATTGATGAAAAATACCATCTGGAGGGGTTTTTCTGATGAAAAATACCTTCTGAAGGGGATTTTTTGATGAAAAATAACTTCTGAAGAGGGTTTTTTCGATTAAAAATAACTTCTGGAGGGGGTTAATTGATGAAAAATACTATTTGGAGGGGGTTAATGGATGAAAAATGCCTTCTGAAGGGGATTAATTAATGAAAAATATCATGTGGAGGGGGTTAATTGATGAAAAATACCATCTGGAGGGGGTTTTCTGATGAAAAATACCTTCTGAAGGGGATTTTTTTGATTAAAAATAACTTCTGAAGAGGGTTTTTCGATTAAAAATAACTTCTGGAGGGGGTTAATTGATGAAAAATACCATTTAGAGGGGGTTAATTGATGAAAAATACCTTCTGAAAAGGATTTTTTGATGAAAAATAACTTCTGAAGCGGGTTTTTCGATTGAAAATAACTTCTGAAGGTTTTTTTTTTTTTTTTTTGATCAAAACAGCCTTTTCATATGCATAAACTACTGTATTAGAATTTGCCTTTATGTTAAAATCAATGGTTCTTGGGGGTGTTTTCACCCCCAGAGCACGCCGCTGACCTGAGCACTTTGAGAAAACTCTCTTCTTCAGAGTTAGTTTGTTCCGTTGTGGCAAGATAGCTAAGCTTATATATACACACACACATCAGATTTGCCCGTCCATTGTGTCCGATGGAAGCCATTTTTTACGTCTTCCTCGGGCCAGCTGTGCACCCCTGCCCATTGTCCCTCCCTCGGGGGCGGACAAAGCGATGGAATGCCCCTCCGTTCGCGCCATTGTCCGGCTGCCGATCGATACAAAAACTCTTTCTCGACCTTTTTTACGGGAGAAGAAGACATAAAAAAAATGGAGCTTTGGGTGGGGCTCGTAGCCAAAAGGTTTTTCTCGGCCGTTCCACGCTGACGACTTTGAAAGACGAACGACTCAATCACACGTTTCCCGCCCCCAGAACACGACCGCCACGAAGGCAGGGCCCCGGCAAGTGGGGCACTTGCCCTGGCCCGCAAATTCTGTCTGAAAGAATTTATCTTCTAACATTCTCAAAAACTCCGAGTCTTGTCATAACTCTAACGAAAAATTCTCCATATTACAAAATCACAGATTTAAAAAAAAAATTAATTTGAATTTTGACATCTTGAATTCAAATTATGTTTTTCGCGATCACGAGTGTGTGTATATAGGCGTGTGTGTTTGTGTGTAGAGGGTATGTGTATGTGTGTGTAGGCATGTGTGTTTGTGTCTGTGTGCTGGCATGTGTGTGGGTATGAATGTGTGTGTGGAGGGTTATGTGTATGTGTGTGTAGGCATATGTGTTTGTGCCTGTGTGCAGACATGAATGTGTGGGTAATTGTGTGTATGTGAGTGTATGTTTCTTTTTTGTGTGTGTAGGTGTCTGTATGTATGCATGTATGTGTGAGTAGTTGTGTGTATATTTTTGTGTGTGTATGTGTAGGTGTCTGTATGTATGCGTGTGTGTATGTGTGTATGCATTTGTGTGTGTGTGTAGTTGTGTATGTATGCGCGTGTGTGTAGGACATGGACGCAACCTGGAGACGGCTTTCGCTAGAGCAGGAGCAGCATCGTGAGGAGCCGGTCGACGGTGATGCTGCGGAGGGTGGCGGTGGGGAAATAAAATCAAAGGGCATCAAAACAGTCAAGTGAGAACAATAAGCAATCGTAATTGCTCAAAGAAAACAAAAAAAAAAAAACACTTTGCATAATGCACTCAAAGGAACAAAATAACTTTCCTGGGTCAGAAAGAACAATTTAAGTATTCCTGTCGTTTTCAATTATTCCAAGAAAAAGACTTCTCAAACGAAGAAAAGTGCCTCTCAAGTCATGTACAGAATATTTTACCATTATCTAGGTTCAATCATAAATTTGAGTGTTGAAATATGCATATTTTCCTTAATGGGAAAGTTTGGTTTAAAATGACTCGAGCGCACTTTTCTTCGTTAGTGAAATCTTTTTCTTGGAATAATTGTAAACAACTGGAATACTTAAATTGTTCTTTCTGACCCAGAAAAGTAATTTTGTCCGTATGAGTGCATTATGAAAAGTGCTGAGTATTTAAAAAAAAAAAAAATCTATTATAAGTTTACCGTTTACGAACAAAATTTTATTTTAAAATTTAGTTTTCTAGCGTTAACTTGTACCTTAAGATTAAACAAATCTTTTAGTGAAGTTCCGAAGTCTCTAAGTAGTCTAGCTGCTGAGATATAAGCAAAAGAATGGTTCACTACATACAAGTTGCTTTAGTGATAAAAAGATCCTAATATGTCTCTTCACTTAGCCTTGTTAATTTTATTAGCCCCGTTTAATTTCATTCTTTCTCCGGAGAAGCCGTGATTCAAAATTTTCATTATGATTACTATTAACATTACTGTGGCAAAGCAACAAAATTTGTAACAATGGGTTTTATATTTAAACATTTGATGGGGAAATGACATGAAATTTGCTGTTTTGCATCCTAACCGAAATATTATTTTAATATAATATAATTTTAATTTAGAATTTTAATTTTTTTATCGTTAAGTTGTACCTTAAGATGAAGCAAATCATTTCGTGAAATCCCGAAGTCTCTAAGTGATTTAGTTGCTGAGATCAGTGGCGCACACAGGAATTTTGTAAGGGGAGGGTCCAAGATCGAAAGCCTCAGTCTCATATCATATCCCCAATACGCCGTCAAACATATTGACTTGATTTTTTCGATTCTCGAGAACGAAAAACAGTAAAAAATAAACTATTGAATAAACAATTAGTGTTATTTAATAAAATTTACTTAAATAAATTACCAGACATCAAAATAATATACGCATTAACTTTTCTCATAATTAAAAAATGGATTCAACAAATCAAATTCATCGTTGCAGAAGCACCATATGATTTAGAAGTTCATAGAATCTCATTTGGTGTAATCTGTAATTACAAAACTAAAACATGGTTTTTTTAGTGTAGTCATTTATAATCACCATTCTGCTTGTAATAGGCAATTCGTTGTAGGAAAAGTGCACAATATTTAAAAAAAAATCTTTTATCATGAGGATTTTTTTTTTCACTTATTAGAACTGAAATTAATGCTACCTTTGTTTGAATTTATTTTACGTACAAAATACACAGAATCGTAATCAATCGGGAAAAAAAGCAAGACCTTTGGGAGGGGTCCGGACCCCCTGGACCCCTCCCTTGTGTGCGCCACTGGCTGAGATATAAGCAAAAGCAGGCCTCAAATTTTCCGTGACAATCAGGCCAAGTATAATAAAAGTGCTCAGTGGCGTAGCGAAGGGGGCGGGGTTTTGGGGGTGAAAACATCCCCCATAGCCATTGGTTTAAACAAAAATGCCAATTCTAATACAGTAGCTTAGGCATATGAAAGGACTGTTTAGATCAAAAAAAAAATAAAATCAGAAGGTATATTCAGTAAGTTACCGCCCTATAGCCAGGGCTAAGGCAGAAATACATGAAATACACCGCCAGCTCAGTCAATTCTAGCCGAGGACTGCAGTTTCGTCTTTATTTGCATTCATCAGCCCGGCATAGGACTAACTGAGCTGAAGGTGGAAAACCTCTTAAAGAAGCCAAGAGTGCCAAACAAACTGGTAGCTAACATAGAATTAGCACTGACCTGACGAGTGACCGAAACAATGGTTCTGTTCAACTTGAATATTGCAGGCAAGGCAGGTATATTCAGTAAGTTACCGCCCTATAGCCAGGGCTAAGGCAGAAATGCTGGAATTGACAGAGCTGGCGGTGTATTTCATGTATTTCTGCCTTAGCCCTGGCTAATGGGCGGTAATTTACTGAATATACCATGCCTTGCCTGCAATCTTCGAGTTGAACCGAACCATTGTTTCGGTCACTCGTTTGGTTTCCGCTAATTCTATGTTAGCTACCAGTTTGTTTGACACTCTTGGCTTCCTTAAGATGTTTTCCATCTCCAGCTCAGTCACTTTCCTATGCCGGGTTTATGAGTGCTAATAAGCACGAAACTGCAGTCCTCGGCTGGAAATGACTGAACTGGCGGTGTAATTCATATACTTCAGAAGGTATTTTTGATCGAAAAATTCCTTTCAGAAGGTGGTTTTTGATCATAAAACCTTCTTCAAAAGGTGTTTTTATAGGAAAAAAAACCCCCTCCAACAGCTATTTTTGATCAAAAAAAACTCCTCCAGAAGGTTATCCTGTCTGCGCTAGTGAAAGTGCTTAAAAACACACAATTTTACTGGAACGATGCACACTATAAGAAACTTATCCCAATAACCCATTATATATAACTTCAAGAGAAAAATAAATAAATAAACCTTCAAAGACTTACCCTTACTCTCTCTAATCTCTATTATATTTTTAAAAAAAAGTAACGTCAAAGAAATTGTGAAAAGAAGCCTGTGGCGCACCTGCGTCCAGGAGACCCATACCACCTACAGTCTTGAAAATTGGAACTACTTGATAAAATTACTTGATATTTCGTCTAGTATAAGCAGTTCGTGATTGATCAAAAAAAGAGAGAATTGTACCCTATTTCGGTGCCCTTAACTTGCGGTGTGCCGGCCAGACAAGTCTACCTTCTAATTCTAGTTGCTTCCAATTGTAAATTTTCGACTTCCACCACGTGTCATCGCATCACTTAATAAAGGAAAATTAACGAGCCATTATTAATTGACCTTATGCAGAGAGGTTATCATCAGACACGATTTCGGGGCCCACGGAAGACGGGGGGCCCGGGTCGTGACGATTATTCGAAGTGTGTGGCTCCCCCTCTGTAATGAGCCCGCCCCGAGCAGCGGCCCGTCCATTAACCGCTCATTAATCGGCTAATTAATTGGCCGCCACTCACGTCTCATTTCGGTTCGGATTCGCATCCGCCCAAGGGACCTGCCATTTTTATTAATGGTAACGGAATGATACAGAATGCTACAAGATCGCGTGACCTGCGGATTTGTGCTGATTTTTTTCTCCGCTAATGAGTGGCAACAGGAAGTCGCAGACGACAACAATCGTTTCTTCTGTGTCGGACCTCTGATGAATTGCCGTTCTCTAGAGGGGGGTCCACATTCCCAAGTTTTATAGAATGGAGGGGGGGAGGGGCACAGGTCCCCATTTGTGTCGTTTCAGAGGCGGGGGGGGGAGGATGGGGGCATAGAAAACTTATATATTTCAAGGCTTGTGAATTTGAAGAAAACTTTTAATTTCTAATGTTTGCAATGTACAGTAACCTCTCGTTATATCGCGCTTGTCGGGAGACAACAAAAAAGCGCGATACATCCGAAAACGCGATATAACCGAGGTTATAAAAAGTAACGCAATTTTAACGTATTAACATAAAATTTAATGACACATGCCCCAACAAAAACTTTAGTTTAGTATCGAACAAGGGCGATTCTTTTTTGTAAAATCAAAAAGAAATCAGTCTACCAATTTTTCTTTAAAAAAAAAATATTTCTATTGGTTTATGGTGGAATATGAATCGAAAGTTGCAGCTGAAGCTGTATTGAACTAAGTACATGAAAATCATGCAAGGTTTTTTTTTTTAAATTGAAAAAAAAAAGAAAATATATTTGAGAAGTATTTTTCAAAAAAAAAAAAAAAAAATGCGGCGAAAAGCAACATTTTTTATTCAAACATGTAATTATTTGGGAGACAAAGGAAAAGCGTGATTTATCCGAATCAGCGATATAACGAGGCGCGATGTAACGAGGGGTTACTGTATTCAATGAAAGTTGGATTCGTGAAAAATTCGACGGATCAAAGCAGTGGAGGGGAGGGGGGTGAAAACACCCCGCAGAGCCATTGGTTATAACATAAATGCAAATTCTAATACAGTAGTTTATGCATATGAAAGGGTTGTTTTGATCAAAAATCCCTTCAGAGGGTATTTTTCATCAAAAATCCCCTCCAGAAGTTCTTTTTGATTTAAAAAAAAACCACTCCAGATGGTTTTTTTACACCAAAAACCCCCCTTCCGGAAGGTTTTTCTGGCTGCGCGAGTGGACCAAAGGAATTCATATTTTCGTTTTTCTCCAGAAAGACGGGTTTAAATATGTCATTTAAAATAATATTGTCAGAAGTTTTAAAGCAAAACCAATGCAGATTAAAATTAGAAAAAACGTAAAATAATAAAAATATTTTGAAAAAAAAAATAGAACCGACTTCAAAATTGCTCTAAAAAGTGAAAAATAATTTTATTCTTTAAACACCATCGACAATACTTTTAAACATAATTTTTGAAGTTGGCGCAAAAACGATCGATAAAATCATTCACAGCCATAACTCAACTACAAGTATAAATTTAACCACGTCCAGTTTCTTCACTACCACATGCATTACGCATTGATGACAGCATATTTGAGTAACGATATAAATGTTTCGTTCCTAAGTTTGGATGATTTTTTGATAAAAATATGAACGAAGCATGGTTACAATGGATTTTACTTTTTGTTTTTGCGCCAACTTCAAAAATTATGTTTAAAAGTATTGTCGATGGTGTTTAAAGAATAAAATTATTTTTCACTTTTTAGAGCAATTTTGAAGTCGGTTCTATTTTTTTTTTCAAAATATTTTTATTTCATTCTTTTTAGTGTAAATGTAGATATTTCATTAAAAGTAAGAAGTAACCTAGTAAGAAGTGCGGCTCTATATCACTGTATTACTTTAGAAAAGCCTTTATTCAAAATTATCATTACAATTACTATTAATGTTACAGTTATATGGCACCAAACTTTTATAACAATGAGTTTCATATTGTCGCGTAGATGAAGATAGCGAAGGCAATGTGAAAGCCAAATGAAGCGAATACTCGTTAGCCTCAACTCGAGATCTTTATTCAGAACCACGAATGAACGTTACATCTCCTTATATACAACTTGAAAAAGTGCTGGAACTTTCCAGACTTGAAAAGATACAGAAATTAATAGAACATTCGAGAAAATTCGAGAAACAGTAGAAATGAAATTTTAGTAAAATTCACGTTGTCCTAGTCGGGATTTGAACCCGGGTTGCTCGTGTGGGAAACGAGAATTCTACTACTGAGCCACCGTTATCCACGGATGAAGCGTGCGAACTTCGCTACAATATCATTTTAATCATTTAATAGGGAAATTTACTGGTTTTTTGCCCATAACTTTTTTTCTAAAGAACAAATATGGTCAAACAAAGTAATGGGACCTAAGTTGAGCCATCCTCTATCCATTAAAAAAAGAATCATCAAAATCGGTTCACTAGGTGAGACGCTATGAGTGGACAAACAAAAAAAAAAAAAAACATACATACGGTATGAACTGATAACCGCCTCCTTTTTGAAGTCGGTTAAAAAAAGGTTAAAATAACAGTTGAATAATATTTACACTTTATTGTAGAAATAAGGAGCTCAAGTCCACCTATGTCCCCTAAATGGGCGCCCATGGGACCCCCCCCCCCCATCATAATAAGTTCATGTCGCATAATGGGCGCCCATGGACCCAGATCGAAGAAGTTATTTGCGAAATAGTAGATTTCTTCTTCAGCTTATAATAAATGCAAAACGAAAGAAATCCCATGGCAGTTTCTTGGCAAAACCATTATATGATTGAAAACAGCGTGTAGTATCAAAATGACATCCCAACTGTATCGCGGCTTTAAGAACAAATCAGCCAGTGCTTTGAAATTCGCAAAGAAATAGTTTCTGAATTCTTCAATAAAAATTATACGTTATAAAGCTATGATTTTCTTAATTATGTAATATTTTATAGTTAAAATATAAATCAATTTGTAAAAAATCAAAAGACGTATGGGTTTATCGAATAACCTTCCGTTCGTGTTATGAACATTATGACAATGTCCCTAATTAATACCTCCTATCAATTTATAGAATCTCTATGGAATTATATAGGATTTACATGAAATACATAGCCTTAGCCCTGGCTATAGGGCGGTAACTTACTGAATATATAGGATTTAGTTTTTAATTGAATTTAAATGTTAAAAGATGTTTTACATCCACATTCAAAGTACGCTAGTGCATGATATTTATCTACTTTATCCTAAAGGAATCTCCAAAAACAAATTAAAAATAAAGGCGGGAAAACTTGGTTACAAACATTTTTTTTTTTTTGGGGGGGGGGGTTGAGCTTTTCAATTTCTGAGGCTCCATCCAAAAACTATTCTGTTTCCGCCCCTGGATATCACGTGACAGACCATGGTAAAATTATGTATAAAAGACTAAGAATGGAACACCGCAGGAATATTGAAAATCTCTGCTGACGATACCAAAAAGTACGAAAATGCTACCAACTCAAATGTACAGGCCCGACGAGTTGCCATGTCAGCATAGTCGGAAGCTAGGGGCCCGGACCTTGGAAGGGGGGGGGGGTTGCGACACTGACTCAAAAAATGGAGGGGGGGGGGGAGAAAGAAAAAGGAAGAAAGAATTCCGAATAAGAGAAAACGTTAAGATTAAGTAAAATTTACTCTTTTGGTATTGACTGTTGTGGCACATAAAATAGAGTTTATTGTTTTCTAGTAAGTAGTTTTAATTTTACCCCCTTTTGAGCAATCACGATTGCTTATTGTTCTCACTTGACTGTTTTGATGTGCTATCATTTTATTTTCCCGCCAGCACCCTCTGCAGCATCACCGTCGACCGGCTCCTCACGATGCTGCTCCTCTAGCGAAAACCGTCTCCAGGTTGCGTCCATATGCTACATACATAACTACACACGTGCATACACAGATACATACACCTACACACACATACATAAACACTTACACACACACGCATACTATCCCTACACATACAAACACACCTACACACAACTATCCACACACTCATGCCTGCACACAGACGCAAACACATATGCCTACACACACATACACATACCCCCCTACACACAAACACACATACCCCCCCCCACACACAAAAACACACATATGCCGACACACACATACACATACCCCCTACACACAAACACACATACCCCCCCCCCGCACACATAAACACACATACCCCCACACACACATAAACACACACGCCTACATACACACACTCGTGATTGCGAAACACATAATTTGAAATCAAGAGGTCAAAATTCAAATTAATTTTTATATTTTTATTTTTATCTTCTCTCTCTTCTTTCCTCCATTTCTTTTCTTTTTCTTCTTTTTCTCTTCTTTTTTTTGGGGGGGGGAGGAAGTGGGAGGGATCCTGGCGACATCTGACAAGGGGCCCGCCTTGGCTCTCTGCGGCCCTGCAACAAATGTCCTCAAAAAGTACCAACTGCTACTCTGACACTGTGCACTCTCAGCATACCTTTGACTGCCAAGCTGTCGCAACAGCTGGCTTGGCTGCTTTGACTTCCAGATTTAGGACTATCCCTCAGAAAATGCTTTTTACTCAGAGTTGCAACAAACTTTGCCAAAACTATCCGGGTCCATCATGCAGTGAAATCCGTTAACAACGAATACCATTACAACGAACAAATACGCGGCCTTTAGAAGCTCGTTGTAACGGGGTTTCACTGAGTTTGATTTTCTTTAAGGGGGGCAAACCCAACAACAACAAGAGCGAACAACTATTTTAAAAGTTTGTTTATGTTTAAGGTACCTTTCAAACATTTTTCTTAAATTTTAGTGAATTTTATGTTTCTTTGAAACCATAACATGCATACTTATTTCGTAATCAATAATTTATTTTCAAAATTGAAAAATATTGCCTATTTTTTTAAAAAATTCAAAAGATTGAGAAAAATTTCAATTCTTTAAAATCCCTAAGGATTTTTTATTTTTGCACTAATTTAAAAAAAAAATTTTTTTTTTGCTAAACGATCACTATAATCATTTCTAAAAATCTGTGCATTCATTTGTTTATGAGTTTATTAGAACATTTTCTGCGATTAATTATGTAAAAAATCAAAGTTTTTTTTTTTTTCAAAAAATTTGGTTTTTAAAGGTTTAACATGCTCTAAACATTTGAGTCATTTATAAAATGCTTATTCAATGCACAGTTTTGTCAAACGTGTTATCCCAATTGCAAAAAGTATTACTTTGAAGCTGTATCTTTAATAGAAAAAAATCCTTAGGGATTCTAATGACATGAAAACACAAAAAAACCATCATCGAGAAAAAGCAATTTAAAGTTCTTCTTTTGCATAAGAACACATAGCGAGCATGGCCTAAAACCACTCATAACTTTTTTAATATTTGAACTACAGCAGTGAAACTTTTTCTATGTGTTCAGAATAGTTTTTAGTTTTGAAATAAGCAATAAACATTTTTTTGGTCGTTTCATCATTTTTGAGGTACTGTAACCCCTTAACCCTTACTTAACCCTTATCATTTTATGCTTAAGTAATAATTTGAAGTGAATCTGTTGTTTATATACTTTTCTGATGCAAAGAAAAAAAAAGATGACTAGAAAGAATGGAGTGGCGACTAATAAACTTACCTCTAGCGACCAGAAGAATTTTATAATCTTTACCTTTAGGGCGAACAAACACAGGGGTTATCAAGCTTTCAGGTTTGGTTTTTCAAAAATAGTCCCTTTTTTTTACAATTGATTCCAAAAAGTCGCTTTTTACCCATATTCTGGCTAAAATAGTCGCCGTTGCTTTAGTTCTGGTCTTTTTAGTCACCAATGGCATCTCTGTCATTTGCTTTTTCAAAAATAGTCACCATTTTTTTACAATTGATTGCAAAAAGTTTTTACCCACATTCTGGCTAAAATAGTCGCCGTTGCTTAGTTCTGGTCTTTTTAGTCGCCAATGGCATCTCTGTCATTTGCTTTTTCAAAAATAGTCGCCATTTTTTTACAATTGATTACAAAAAGTTTTTACCCACATTCTGGCTAAACTAGTCGCCGTTGCTTAGTTCTGGTCTTTTTAGTCACCAATGGCATCTCTGTCATTTGCTTTTTCAATAATAACCAAGTCAAATACAGTCAAAATACAGGGACAGAAGTGATACGAAAAGATAAAAAGCAGACCCAATCGAGTCACGCCCCAACAGCGTTCATTGGTCATCCTGAATAACTGACCAGTGGTCAAGGGATTATCCCACCCCCATCTCCCCCTCTGCTCAACATGAAAAATGCAAAACAGATGAACAGAACCCGTTTGAGAAGGGGAGTAGGCTCCTCCCACAAATCAATAATCTCAATTAGAAAAAAAAAAAACTCAAAGCCACTAGATTCTAATGAGTTAAAAGAGGGAGGTGGTGTTTTTTGTTTTCGTTTTTATCACTTTCGCTAGGAGGCGCGACTCGTTCGCCTGCGTCGAAATTAATATGATTACATGAGCCCGGATTATGCGTAAAATAAAATCATTATTTTATTTTGCGTATAATCCGGGCGAAATATTTTATTTTGCGTAAATCATTTCAGCAATTCTTTTACTTGGCACCGCGGCTGTTTAATGAACTAACGGAAAATGTTAGAAATGAGAAGAACTTCAAAAAATATAAACAAGGGGTCAGTGAATATATACAAAATAACGACATTCTATCAATAATTAACTTTTTGCTGATAAAATATACTGACTTGCCAACCGGGGGGGATTTTGTATTGTATTTTTTATACTATTGAATGTTTCAATGCGAGTTATTGTGTTTTTTCTTTCTGGAGTCAAACAGTCGAATTATTGTTCTGTGGGAAATATTTATAACTTGTGTAAAATTAATTTGTAAATATTATACTGTTTAATACATATTTGTGTTTTTACTCCATATTAAACCAAATACATAACACTGCGGCTCTTTAGTGTTGAATTTACTACTAACTCATGTTGAACTATAGTCAAGATTTTCTTAATGTTTTGTTATGACGTTTGTAATTTATGTTTTATAATTTGTAAGTTTTAACTTTACTTTATTTTATTTTGCTTACTGTTATGTATGTTTGATTTGTTAATAAATCTCATCTTAAAAAAATAAAATAAAAATATATACCTCTTTTGCACGCGTAGAGAAAGTTGTCGCATCTGAATGAACGACCTTTCTTCGTTTGCATTTTGTTGCTAAGGCATATTAAAACTTAAGCACAACAAGTAGGGGAGCGCCGGGCAAAGCGAAACAGTTGAGATAGTTTTTAAAATTAACAAATTGGAAATTTGAAAATTACAGTACAGTAAAGTATTGTAATAGCAGTACACTAAAATACTATAATATAGTACTAAAATGCATTAAAAAAGTATGCATGGAACCGTGATTTCTTGTTTCTGGTATTAAATTTGTACTTTCAAAAAATGTATAAAATTTTTTGGTCATGGGGCAAAGTGAAAAATAAAACATTTTTCCGATGAAATATCTTGTTTTGATTCATGAAAAGTATTTTGATCGAATGAATAAGTAAATAAAAGAATTAACGATAATGAAAGAAAAAGAGAACAGATAATGAAACAATCAACGAATAAATAAATGAGTTAATTAATTAATGTATACAGGGCTCGGAGTGGTGACTTCAACAAAAATTTTATGACGCAATTTTGATAAAAAAAATTTGGGCAATTTTAGGACAACAAAAATCAAGTTTTTTTTAAGCAATCACGATTGCTTATTGTTTTCACTTGACTGTTTTGATGTGCTATCATTTTATTTTCCCACAAGCACCCTCTGCCAGCACCACCGTCGCGTCGACCGGCCTCACGATGCTGCTCCTCTTGCGAAAACCGTCTCCAGGTTGCGTCCATATCCTACACACACACGCATGCATACACTCACGACTGCGCACAGACACAAACACACACACATACACACACTGATGCCTGCCCACAAACACACACTCCTACACACACACATACACACACTCATGCATGCACAGACACAAACACATGCATACACACACGCCCGCGTACACACACAGCACTGCATACACAACACGCACACACATGCATACATACACACATATACACGAATCCACATACATGCGCCTACACAAACACACACGCTCGTGATTGCGAAAAACATAATTTGAATTCAAGATGCCAAAAATTCAAATTAATATAATATTTTTTTTTAACTTAAATGCAATTTATAAGCTTGATATTCGCAAGAGATGATAAAACGTTTCAAATTCAATTTCGAAAAGTACAATAAAATGCATTCAATCTTCTATTCTTCAACACAGTGACATTATGAAGTTGAAGAATATACCATACACAAGTACTGTCTGACCATCTATTACATGGAAAGGCTAATATCTGGTTTATAGGCGGAAATGGACGTATCTATTACTTTATAGGGGTGTTAGTTTGTTACAGATGTGCGCTTATGCCTCTCTATAATTTAGCCCCAGTTTTGTAAAAATGAAAATTTGCTCACAGCAATATTTTTTTTTCATCTAAAGTGTGTTCGATCTATATTCTTACTTCAAAAATGAATTGATTTATTTATTCACAACATAGTTTTGAGCTTACCATTTTGCTTTTACTTTCCTGAACGAAATGAAAACATTTTATTTTCCTTTTGTTGTTTCCTTTCCATGGTAACTATTTTTTGTTTTCCCTTATTTTATTCTTGAGAATGCATTAAATGAATAAGGAATTATCGCGTGCATCAAAGTCCCATCGTTATTTTCCCTTCTCCCCTGCTAGATTCATTCAGATGGAATCGTCTTTACTTGGCAGATTGCCAGATTACATACAATCCGCGGTCAAACAGTAATATAAATGTATGTCCAATTGTTTCTTTACTTGCCTTGTTGTTTCATCAAAGTGAATTACAAAGAATGATGAAAAAATATTCATCATATGGACATCAAAAATATCCTTTTAAATTACAGCCTAATTTAAAGATGCAAATGAATATTTTTTTTTTACTACAACTGAAACTAAGAAAACGTCCTCTTTCGAAATTTAATCTTAGAGTGAATTTGGAAGAAAAGTTTTGGATTGGTTCGTCATAATAAATTTGTTTTCAGTAGAAGACGAAGAACAAGGAATTAAAAATACAGCTTGATTTTCAAGCTACTTTCAACCTTTTATGTCTCGCCGCATCAGCAAGAGACATTACCTGCGAAAATAGTTGATTATCAATATGGGGAAGATAATGTACAAACAGAACAAAATGCTTTTAAACTCATCTTTTTTTACATGGCGCCATGCGCTGATCTCGCACCCATTTCTGTCTGATTTTTCAAACTACGAAAAAGAGAATTTCGTTTTCCGTGGCATTTTAATAAAGCAAATTACTATTTACAATTTTAAAGCAAAAATTTAGTGACTAAATTTAAAAATTATATGTGCAAGAAATAATCCAACTTCACTGAAGAGAAACACAAAATAAACTGACTTTTTGTACTGGAAGAACAAGCTAACGCTCAGACTAACACAAGGTAAGCACTGTAAAAATAAATATTACTTCCTACCTTGGGGACAAATTCTTTAAATTCTGCTCTAAATAAATTTTTTGATCTATATGTAAAAAGTCTATTATAATAGTCTTTGATCTATTATTATTAAAGTCTATATGTTTGGGTTCTAACTCAAGACATTGAAATTATTTTATTTCAATTAGCTATACCTTTCATAGAGAGTGGGGGGATGGGGGGAGGGGGGAACTGCAATTTGAAAGTTGGTTCACATATTTTTTACATTTTTTCAAAGGGGAAAAAAAGTCAGAAATATCAAATCACATTCCTTTCCCCTTTGCTGCACATGTTTTTATTTTCCTTATTATTTTATTTTTATGTATTTTTTGCAGAAGAGGAATGTGTGCAAGAGTTAAAGTATAAGTAAAACAAGCAGTTTTATATTGAGCATGTATTTTGACTGTTTTGGGTTTGTTTTGATAAAAAAATACTTTCTGAAGGGGATTTTTTGATCAAAAATACCTTCTGAAAGGGGCCTTTTTTTTGTTATCAAAATAGCCCTTTCATTTGCATAAACTACTGTTTATGAATTTGCATTTATGGTTAAACCAATGGCACTGGTGGGGGGGGGGTTCACTTCTCCTCCCTTCACCGCGGCACTGATGAGAGAAATAATAAGGCATCAAAAGTTTTTTTTTTAATTAATAAATCATTATTTGTAAATTATTTTCTTAAAATCTTCGGGACGTCTAAGGAGAATGGGGCTCTAGGCCCCGGCCTAGTCGGTCTGTGCGGTAATAAGGCCCTGAATAAAACCCAAATTCCAACAAGCACTAGAGCAGCCAAAAATACCTTCTGGAGGGGTTTTTTGATTTAAAAAAAAAAGAAACTTCTGGAGAGGGTTTTTTGGTAAAAAAAAAACCTTCTGGTAGGTTTTTTTTAAAATCAAAAATACCTTCTGGGGGGGGGTGATCAAAAATACCTTCTGAAGGGGTTTTTGTGATCAAAAATGCCTTTTGAAGGGGATCTTTTGTTCAAAAATACCTTCTGAAGGGGTTTTTCTGATCAAGACAACCCTTTCATATGCATAAACTACTGTATTATAATTTGCATATATGTTAAAATTAATGGCTCTGGGGAGCGGTTTCAACCCCCCCCCCCCTTCGCTGCGCCACTGCCAAAAAAAACTCCACGACCTCGATTCAAAAGTCAAGATCTTCGGGCATCCAGCCCTCTGGTCAGCAAGAGTGTTTTGGTAAAAAATACCTTCTGGAAGGTTTTTTTAAAAAATCAAAAATACCTTCTAGAGGAGTTTTTGATCAAAAATACCTTCTGAAGGGGTTTTTGTGATCAAAAATGTCTTCTGAAGGGGATCTTTTGATCAAAAATACCTTCTGAAGGGTTTTTTTTTTTATTAAAACAACCCTTTCATATGCATAAACTACTGTACTATAATTTGCATATATGTTAAAATTAATGGCTCTGGGGAGTGTTTTCAACCCCCCCCCCCCCCTTCGCTGCGCCACTGCCAAAAAAAGCTCCACGACCTCGATTCAAAAGTCAAGATCTTCGGGCAGCCAGTCCTCTGGTCAGCAAGAGTGTCCTTGAAGAAGCCCACTTTCGCAACCGGACAATGGCGGTCGGTGGGCAGCATCTGTTGACGCAACTCTTTCGCAGCGCCAAGGTCAGGGTGAAGGGCACGCTGCACCCCTTTCCATCGGCCACCCCCTAACCTCCTTTTTGTGTCGCCTCTTCCTGTTTTTGTCGACCCCCCGGTGCAGGCAGATGACGCGACGATTGTGCAGTTGCCACGCGTTCCAAGCTTCAGGGCTCTTCTCGGGGTTGGGCTTGCTTGACGAAACGATAGATTGAGTATTGAAAACGATACATTTATTGAATATTTTAACCAGAAAACTTGGTATTGATCTTTTTTGTCAAAGCAATCTGGAATGTCAAGAACCAAAAAATTATTATTATTATATTTATTTTTATTATTATTATTTTTCTTTTCTTTTCAACTCTACAATACTTTCCAATAAAATATTTGAGAAATTTTTGAACAACATATGTCACACTCCTTTTTCCACGAAATTACCAGCAAGAAAGAAACCGATTCAAAACTCTTTTTACTTTTGTCCGCAATTTGATTAGATTTTGACGGCTAAGCCCCACCTTTCCCTTTCTAATCCTTTTATCCGAATGCCGGACATAACGTCCAGATCCGGACGTTTTGTCCAGCTTGCTCAGAAAACTGGACGTTATGTCCTAGCTGTCCAAAAATGTGGACGTTCTGTCCTTGGACCTTTTGTCCGTCGGACATTGTGTCCGTTGGACGTTATGTCCGTTGAACGTTATGTCCGTCGGATGTTTTGTCCGTTGGACGTTTTGGTCATATGGATGTTATGTCCGTGGACATTATGGATCTGGACGTTATGTCCGGTTCCCCTCTTATCCACTTTAAGAGTTGTGTTTCCCTTTTCAATCTCATGAAATGACACAGTCCTGCCAATAAAACAGTTATGTGACCGGATCGAGTTCAGCCTTGTCACAATAAAGCCTTTCCCCGCATGTTAAACATGACCAAAACATACGTTAAGCACCGCTTATACGTTTCTCTTTTATACGTTTTTATCAATTATACGTTTTTTAAAATTGGTCCCTGCAAAGTCTAATACACATTAACTAATACCTATTATACGTTTTTTCGTGTGTACGCTTTTTTCATATAGTCCCTTCAAAAACGTATTAACTGTGCTTCACTGTATTTGAAAACGATACGTTTATTGAATACTTTAACCAGAAAACTTGGTATTGATCGTTTTTTGTCAAAGCAATCAGGAATGACAAGAACCAAAAAATGAAAGAAAAATTAATTTGAATTTTGACATCTTGAATTCAAATTATGTTTTTCGCAATCACGAGTGTGTTTATGTAGGCGTGTGTGCTTGTGTGTGTGTGGGGGGGGGGGTGTGTAGGGGGTATGTGTGTGCTGGCATAAGTGTGTGGGTAGTTGTGTGTATGAATGTGTGTGTGTATGTGTGTGTGTATGTTTGTGTATTTGTGTGTAGGCATACGTGTTTGTGTCTGTGTGCAGGCATGAATGTGTGGGTAGTTGTGTGTATGATTTTGTGTGTGTGTATGTGTAGGTGTCTGTATGTATGGGTGTGTGTTTGTGTGTGTGTCTGTAGGTGTATGCGTGCGTGTGTGCGTGTGTAGTTGTGTATGTATGCGCGTGTGTGTAGGATATTGATGCAACCTGGAGACGGTTTTCGCTATAGGAGCAACATCGGGAGGAGCCGGTGATGCTGCAGAGGGTGGCGGTGGGAAAATAAAATCAAAGGACATCAAAACAGTCAAGTGAGAACAATAAGCAGTCGTGATTACCCAAAAAAATCTCCCCTAAATAAAATTTTTGTCTTTATGTACAGCTGTCTAAATGCGTCTAATTATGTCCTATTGTCTCTAAACTTCTTTTTCTTTCTTTTGAATTTGCAGCAATCGTTTTTCACACTTTTTTTTTTTTTGTACAGAAATTGGTCAAAAGAAAAGAAAAAAAAAGGCATACGTTTTACACTAGGGGCAAACCTAACCCGACACCCTGACAGCCAGTGGGAAAACTACGGCGAGCCTAATCACAGCACTGCCGGGTTACGATTTTCTCTATTCAAAGACGGCTTTGCACGGTTCCGGATATTCCACTGAAGTTTTAAAATCATTCTATTTAAAGACTATTTTTTGTATCTCGTTGAAAGTTGTTAAACAGAGACTCAACTACATATATATAGTATAGTATAATATAATATATTACATATCTATACACATATACATTACTTCATCATTTTTAAGATTAATAATCGGTTAAATACAATTACAGTAGCAATGACAAAAAAGTTGGGAAATTGTTGGTTGTATAATTACAAAAACGAAACGTTATTTCTATTTTTGGGAAATATTGATTGACGTCTACAATTGTTTTTTTTTTTTTTTTTTTTTTTCTGAAAGAACATGCTTAAAAACATACGATCTAACTATTTTTTAAATAATTTGTTTAAGTTTAATATTTTAAAAAAATTACTTAAATCAGTGCGCTTTCATTGTTTACATTTCTTGCCGATGACATCCCAAATGATGAAATGCCATTCACAGAGCAAAATATTTAATTCGCATCTTTAGTCACGTGTATTGGCAAAGATTGGGTTGATAGCAAGCATAGAGCGTAATTTTAATTCGCGTCTTGATTATCATAACGTGGAAACGCGGTACAAAGATACGCCAAAGAGTATCATTTGTGACGTCATCAAGACCACACCTTGTTTGAAAAATCGGACATTTTAAAAAATTAATTAAAAATTAACTGTTGGGAAAATGTATTTTTGAGCAATCACGATTGCTTATTGTTCTCATTTGACTGTTTTTGGCGTCCTATGATTTTGTTTTCCCACCGCCACCCTCCGCACCATCACCGTCGACCGGCTCCTCACGATGCTGCTACTACAGCGAAAACCGTCTCCAGGTTGCATCCATGTCCTACAGACACGCGCATACATACACAACTACACACACACGCACGCACACAAACACATGCATAGACCTACACAAAAATACACATACACGCACACATACACACACACCACCGCATACACACACATACACCTACACACGCATACTTGCAGAGACCTACACATACACACACAAAAAAACATACACACAAACATACACACAACTACCCACACATTCATGCCTGCACACAGACACAAACACATATGCCTACACACACAAACACATACCCCCCCCACATACACGTACACATATCCCCTACACACAAACAAACATAACCCCCCCCACACAAACACACATGCCTACACACATACATATACCCCCTACACACAAACACACATACCCCCACACACAAACACACACGCCTACATACACACACTCGTGATTGCGAAAAACATAATTTGAATTCAAGATGTCAAAATTCAAATTAGTTTTTCTTTCTTTCTTTTTTTCTTTTTCTTTTTTTTTTTTTTTTTGCTTATTCTATCAATTTCAGTGACTAAAAGTACTACTTTTGACTGAAGGAAACAACCCCATTAAAAATAAATAAAGAGGACATCAAGTTTGAAGGAAAGGTCAGTTTTTAAAAATGGCTCGATATCCGAATTTTATCATCCTTTCTCGTGACGCAATTGACCACTTTTATTGAACACGACGCTACGCTAACGAAATAAATATTTGCATTTGGGGTCGCCGTGGTGGACGACCGGGTTCCAGGAAAACGCGCCATCGAACGCAAGGCCCCATTCCACGCTCGGACAAGTGTCGCCCGAAATATCTCTCTCTTTGTGCGAGGAAGAGTTGTGCAGCTGTTGGGGCATAGGGGAGGGGTCAAGTGATTTATGGAGGAAGGAGTTGTCCGAAAGGGGTGGATCGAGAGCTTCCACTTCTACCGTCGTATCTTCGAGGAACTTGCACGGCAATTCCACGAAAACAAAGCAATTTCGACAACAAAAACATTTTGTCATTGCACTAGCGCAACTAGAAATACCTTCTGGAGAGGGTTTTTTTGATGAAAAATACCATCTGGAGAGGGTTTTTTGATGAAAAATACCTTCTGGAGGGGGTCTTTTTGATGAAAAATACCATCTGGAGAGGGTTTTTTGATGAAAAATACCATCTGGAGGGTTTTTTTTTTTTGATGAAAAATTTCATCTGGAGAGGGTTTTTTGATGAAAAATACCTTTTGGAGAAGGTTTTTTTTTTAAATGAAAAATATATTCTGGGGAGGGTTTGTTGATGAAAAATACCTTCTGGGGAGGGTTTGTTGATGAAAATACCTTCTGAAGGGGATTTTTTTTGATGAAAAAAACCTTCTGAAGGTTTTTTTTTTACATATCAAAACAGCTCTTCCATTTGCATAAACTACTGCATTAGAATTTGCATTTATTTTGAAACCAGTGGCCCTGGGGGTGTTATCACCCCCCCCCCCCCCCCGCCGCTGTGTCGCTGTGCTATTGAAATGATTTTATAAACAGAGTAAACCGAACCCTTAAACCGGATCCTGCTTGATCCGGACACTCTTTTGATTCTGAAATAAAAAACAAGTTAGCGCAATTTTTTTTTTTTTTTTTTTGTAGGCTGTATTTTGTGTTTTTCTTTAATGCAGTTTCACATTTCATTCTCTGGAATTCAAAATATATTTTTAACTGCTTACAATTGTTTGTTTATTTATTTACCTTGGCTCCGTTTCTTTGTTTAATCCGCAGTTTCATGCATGTGGACGACCAGGCAGGGCCGTAGAGAGCCAAGGCGGGCCCCTTGTCAGTTGCCCATAGTGACTAAAGTAACATTCGCAGTCGATTTTCTAACTCTTTTTACTTAAAATCGGGAGCAAAAAAAAAATTTTTTTTTTTTTGTTTAATATGCAGAGTTAAAATGTACAAGGCAACTATTTTTCATCGTGACATTTTTGCAACCCTGAGAAACAATGCGTATGTTAGGAGGCAGTTTTTTCTGAAAGTTACACAGGCATTTAAAATTGGCTGATATATCTATAAGGGAAACAGTCGATTTTAAAATATATACTACAGATTCATTACAGCTGAATCTTTTTTGGCGCTTTAGGGTACTTTTACGAAAGACTGTGTGTGACTAACGTAACCATCGAATATCAAGCAATGCATTATTACTCTTTTGTCTGTTTGTTTTAATGTGTTTTGCCTGCTGTCCTCTTTGGCTTGACCTTAAGAAGAGGAATGGTATCAAGAAGGTGTTACAGGGCTCCGCTTTAAGTGGGGTACAGAATATCCGCAATTTAAAGGGTCCTTGGGTTCCTCCCCCGGTAGGAAATTAAAAAAATTAAAAAAAAAAGATAATAAATTTCAGCTATTAATACAACAACAAAAACATTGTAAAACTTTAGGCAATACCTTTCCGATAATCACTAAATTGCTTCAGAAATAAAAACGTTTTAATAGAAAAAATTATCCTATTGTTAATACGACTCGGCCATATTAACAATATACCCGATGCAGTAGTATGTATGAGCCCAGATGATCATGTATAAGGATGATAATAGTATGCTCGGCCATGTATGAGCCTAGTAGTGGGCCGTTTCATTTTCGTTATTCTTATGAGGTATGAGGGAATAAATTTAAACAAAAAAATGAATGCGAATCTTACAGCACAGCGTAGTACTTACAAAATTATTCCAGTAATTACGAAAGAATTCAGCATTTTTGATGTTTTCGTAACACTTATGTTTATACTAACAAAAATACCCGGCGTTGCCTGGGTCAGTAATAATTGAGAAACAATCGCTACTTTCTTTCGTTTTCCGTTCAAACTGAAAGAACTCAAAACACACCGCTTTGAAGTGATTAAAGATCGAGCTTCGCCCTTACCCATAAAAGTTAAATAGCAATAAGTATGAAGAACGAACGAGTATTCATTTAGAAACGAAAGCGCGAATTGAAGCATATAAAGATTTGAAGCATTTCCAAAATATGTCTAACAAAAACAAAGATTACTAAAAAAACTGTGCGCTTTATTTAATTAAATAGTACACACACAAAAAGAAAAAAAAAAAGATCCCTACTATGTTTCCCTAAGTGTGCAAAAAGTAGAGTTTCCAAATGTTTAAATGACTTTAGACTCATGTTTGCTCCGGAGAAGCCTTGATTCAAAATTTATATTATGATTACTTTTAATATTGCTGTTGTAAGGCAACGAAATTTCAAAACAATGGGTTTAATCTTTAATCATTTGATGTGGAAATGACACGACATTTACTGTTTTCGAACACGACGTTTTTAAACTAAGTTTTTTAGCAATAAATTATAGCCTAAGTTGTTCCCCGATTATGTAGCTATCAATGGTGAAAAAATGGTTAAAATCCGTCCAGTAGTTTTGAAGTTTACCCCGGACATCCGGACAGAAGTAGCCCTTTATGTATAAAGATGAGGATGCAGTTCCTAAGAAAGCAATAAATGTAATGCTTGCTCCAGAGAGGCCTTAATTCCAAATTTACATTATGATTACTTTTAATATTGCTGTTGTAAGGCAACGAAATTTAAAAACAATGGGTTTAATCTTTAATCATTTGATGTGGAAATGACACGACATTTACTGTTTTCGAACACGACGTTTTTAAACTAAGTTTTTTAGCAATAAATTATAGCCTAAGTTGTTCCCCGATTATGTAGCTATCAATGGTGAAAAAATGGTTAAAATCCGTCCAGTAGTTTTGAAGTTTACCCCGGACATCCGGACAGAAGTAGCCCTTTATGTATAAAGATGAGGATGCAGTTCCTAAGAAAGCAATAAATGTAATGCTTGCTCCAGAGAGGCCTTAATTCCAAATTTACATTATGATTACTTTTAATATTGCTGTTGTAAGGCAACGAAATTTAAAAACAATGGGTTTAATCTTTAATCATTTGATGTGGAAATGACACGACATTTACTGTTTTCGAACACGACGTTTTTAAACTAAGTTTTTTAGCAATAAATTATAGCCTAAGTTGTTCCCCGATTATGTAGCTATCAATGGTGAAAAAATGGTTAAAATCCGTCCAGTAGTTTTGAAGTTTACCCCGGACATCCGGACAGAAGTAGCCCTTTATGTATAAAGATGAGGATGCAGTTCCTAAGAAAGCAATAAATGTAATGCTTGCTCCAGAGAGGCCTTAATTCCAAATTTACATTATGATTACTTTTAATATTGCTGTTGTAAGGCAACGAAATTTAAAAACAATGGGTTTAATCTTTAATCATTTGATGTGGAAATGACACGACATTTACTGTTTTCGAACACGACGTTTTTAAACTAAGTTTTTTAGCAATAAATTATAGCCTAAGTTGTTCCCTGATAATGTAGCTATCTGTGGTGAAAAAATGGTTAAAATCCGTCCACAGTAGTTTTGAAGTTTACCCCGGACATCCGGACAGAAGTAGCCCTTTATGTGTAACTAGTGGTACCCGCACGGCTTTGCCCGTAATAGAAAATTAAAAAGGTTTTTTGGTTCGCCTGTATATTTACATATAATGTATGGTGAATTTTCTCGCCAATTGGCTTGGTTACGGTTTAACGTAATGATAATTTCGTTTTTTTCTCGTCCATCTAATGAGAATTTTGTTCTTAAAATTGGAATAGAAAAAGAACCACATCGAATTTTCGAAAAATCGCTTCGAGGTGCACACCCCCATGCTACAAACTAACTTTGTGCCAAACTTCATGAAAATCGGCCGAACGATCTAGGCGCTATGCGCGTCACAGAGATCCTGACAGACAGAGATCCGGACAGACGGAGATCCTGACAGACTTTCAGCTTTATTATTAGTAAAGAAGATTATTTTTCGAACTGCATCCAGTTTGGATATGCATCACATTTAAAACAATTTTTGTTATTTATCTTCTACATCACTCACTAAAAGATCCGATATACTTGACACTTGGTCCATCTTCCATTAGAACAAACTTCAACATACGAAACATAAAATTAGAATTACAGTTTTGGAAACAATTTCACCTATGCACCTGTGCTTTTTTTAGGCTAATTCATTTCTACTTAATTCAGTTTAACTAATTAATTCATGAATTTGAGAAATTGAAAATACGCTACAAACTTGCGACACTGTTCCAAGTTAGAGTACAAGACATAAAAAGTGTCAATAAGAATTATTGTGGAAATAAAAGTATAATTGTATTAAGAAAAAGTACAGATATATATATATATTTTTTAATGATGACTATTTTGATGACAATAAATGTGTCATACAGACAAAACAGTTGTCATTGCTAAACGAAATTGTAATTTACTGTATTGATGAGCAGAAGACGTTTTGATAAAATATTACATATGTTAGTTCTATTAATGAAAATGAGTCCCAAATTATGGATGAGACTAAATTTATTTATTGTGAATTTCACGTATTATGAAGGAATGAAAATGAGTGTGAAAAGATGAGAAATGTGGAACATGGAAAATTAAAAATCAGCTGCATTAAGAACTATTTGGGTTCACAATTACCTTATGCTAACGTGGAACTATTACATTCAAAAGAATTAGGATGGCTGGGGAGATTTTCGATATTTTCAGGGGCAGGTATACATTCTGAAATCTTTGAACGTTTACACGATTATATTATCTCTATCTAATGATATTTTTTATTAACAGATTGTGAGTTCATCAAAAAATACCTGAAAGTTTCAAAGCTAGAACGGGGGGGGGGAATCTTTGGCCCCTATTACTTAAGTGCACCTTTGCCATAGTATTAAATAGTTCTGAGTCAAAATATTGCGTGCACATTTAATTAAATTTTTAATGGATTACAAAGTTACTTTTGAGCTGGTGTTATACAAATTATCTTGACATTTGTCCATCTTAAGGCTCTTGCAGGTATATTTGATGAGTATTATATATAATTTAAAATAAATTGCGGAGGTAGGGAGATAAAAGCATAACGAAAAAAGAACATAATTCCGGTATTTTCAGACATGAAAATACCGGAAATACGTCCGAAAATACCGGAAATTCGGTAAAATACCGGACCACAATCACCCCTGTATTAAGCACTTTTATTATACTTGGCCTGACTGTCACGGAGAAATCTGAGGCCTGGTTTTGCTTATATCTCTGCAACTAGACCCCTTAGAGACTTCGGGATTTCACTAAATGATTTGCTTCATCTTAAGGTACAACTTAGCGCTGAAAAATTAAAATTCTAAAATAAAAATAGTATTTCAGTTAGGATGGAAAACAGCAAATTTCATGTAATTCCCCTATTAAATGTTTAAATATAAAACCCATTGTTACAAATTTTGTTGCCTTGCAACAGTAACGTTAAAAGCAATCATGATGAAAATTTTGAATCAAGGCTTCTCCGAAGTAAGCATGAAATTAACAAGCATAAAACCTAGAGAGGAACAAGGAATAAATTTTAGTGCCAACTCCTTAAAGTTTTACAAACGTATATAGGTTTTTTCCCTTTTAGTACCGAGCATTTATATGAAGAAACAAGGTGAAGTTTCGTGAGGGTAAAATTATTCTATTTCTGAAATACATTTACACTAAAAAGAATAAAATAACAGAATTTTTTTTAAAAAATACCAAGCACTTTTCATAATGCACTCGAAAGGACAAAATAACTTTTCTGGGTCAGAAAGGACAATTTAAGAATTCCTGTAGTTTTCGAAAATTCCAAGAAAATTCCACAAACGAAGAAAAGTGCGGTTCTAGTCATTTCAAACCAAACTTTCCCAATAAGAAAAATATGCATGTTTCAACACTCAAAGTTATGACTGAAAGCTAGATAATGATAAGAAATTCTCTTCATGACTTGAGCCGCACTTTTCTTCGTTTGTGCTGTCATTTTCTTGGCATTTGCGAAAACTACAGGAATTCTTGAATTGTCCTTTTTGACCCAGAAAAGTTATTTTGTCCTAATGAAAAGTGCTTGGTATTTTTTTAAAAATTCTGTTATTTTTAAGGTATTGTACCGATAGAGCTGTATTGTAATATTTCATTGTTGAATGCTATGTAAAAACTTTAGGAGTTCACGTCCTACAAAGTTGAATTAAAATCCAATCCAGCATTCAGCGCCTTTATCTCATTAGCTGGGATACCTCACTAGGCAAAGTGCTGAACATAGTCAATTTACGCAATAGAATACACATGCATGCATTATCCAGTCCTATAATGAACACCGCCATAATCTGAACACTTTTGTTTGTCTTACGAGTGTTCTGAATCGAGAAAGTCCATTGTAGTTACAATACAACTACGACCTGTATAAACGAAAATCCGGATAATAAGCATAACACATTCTTAAATACGCAGACTCATCCTTCACAATATTTTATTGTGCGACTTATGCAGGAGTTGTAACTTTAATCAAAATAAAAAGTGAATATTTGGCACATTTTCAGTTCCGACCTTGTTATCGTAATTTAGAATTATTATTCAAGTTAATTTACCTATTTTTCAAGGTTCGAAAATATCCGATATTTTGATATACATCGGATATTTTGATATATATCCGACATTTTCAATCAGCACAAACTAGAATATTCAAAATAGGTAATGCATCTTCAAATCACTCTTCATTTTCTTATGTCGTTATTACAATATGTAGACTTAAAATGAAGGTTTCTTTCATTATTTATATCTTAACATTTTTATCAACATTAATGGAATTAATTTAGCATTAGCTGTTTCACTATTTTTCTTCTGTTAGCTACTTTTACTGTCATATGATTCAGAAGTACAAAATATGCATTGGCCGGTGCACGATCATAAGACATTTTCTTTTTCTCTGACCAGTGTTTAATATTTAATGAGGCCTTTTAATATGAATTAAAACTGTTGTATAACTGCTACAAATCACTACTAATAATTTGCTGAATATAAATAAAAAAGGAATTTTATACTACTTTGGAGTATTAATGATGTATTTGTGCATTATTAAAAAAAAACGGTTGTACATTTTTTTTTGGTTATTTTTAGTAATAAATGAACAATATTACAATGATTAATGTAATTTTTATATTGAACATACCGTAGTTGAAAAAATAAACATCGAAAATATCAAAATATCACAATATTTTCAAAATAAATATCGAATACATATCGTGATATATATCGACTGATATATATCGGCGAACCTTGCTATTTTTATTCTACAAATTTGATCCGGATTAACCGAAATTCCGGATAAGCGGGAGCCGGACTTCCGAAGTTGTACTGTATGTATGAATGCTCGTTTTTAATCAATCGGTAAAATTTAGTTTTATTCGGAAAATAAAGCATTTTCTAGCTCCCAAAAATGTTATTTCGAGATGCACTTGAAGGGGGTTTAATTTGAGACGGTTTTTGATTTCCTTTGGAGGGGGGGGGGGAACAACATTGCCCTTGGGGGGGGCGGCCCCCTGAAAAATGCACACATAAATTAAGTACACATAACATTTACACACTGACATAAAAGTGTGCTTGTAAGCTGGAAAGTATAGTGGAACCTTCATTTAACGATTGTCGAGGGACTGGAGGAAGTGATCGTAAAATCAAGGGTATCGCTGAATCGAGGAACATATTCAATGGAGTCGAATTCGGAACAGTGAAATGTATCGTAAAATTGAGGAAATCGCTAAATCGGGTATCGTTAAATAGAGGAACCTAGATATTCAATGGAGTCAAATCCGGAACAGTGAAATGTATCGTAAAATTGAGGAAATCGCTAAATCGGGTATCGCAAAATCGAGGAACATATTCAATGGAGTCGAATTCGGAACAGTGAAATGTATCATAAAATTGAGGAAATCGCTAAATCGGGTATCGTTAAATCGAAGTCGAATTTCTTTGTCAGATCAGCAAAAAAAAGATGAACATCGCCTGAGGGTCACGCTTGGGGGGGGGGGGGAGAAATCCTTGACGGTCGCATTAAAAAAAAAAAAGGAAAAAAATGAAAGGGGAATCCTGGGGCGAAAAAAAGGGGTCGGAGCCCCACCGCCTACGACAGCGCCACTCAACACAACAACAACAAAAAAAAAAAAAAACGCCAGCACGTGCTCCGATCTAAAACATTGGACTCACCTGGGGGGGGGTCGAGGGCTGACCGGTCCGAATCTTGCGCAGACGATATTATTCTCCTTTTCTCAAGAGAGACGGTGGGTATCCTTCGCGGCGTCCATGTTTCTTCTGACGGAATCTGTTTCGCAACAATCGTCTGCTGCTTCGCCCGATCGCAGCGCCCTCTGTCTCCCGCGCGTTCGAAGAGTTTCTTGGAAGCATTTCGCATTCGGAGGGGATGACTTCTAGCGGCGGGGCGGAACGATTTGGTTTTGAGTTCCGCTTTATTGATTCGAAGCTTTCCCGATGTTTATTCTAAAATGCTGTGTTATTTTTTTTTTCTTTTGACACAAACTGTCGAACATTCGAAACGCTGAAAAACAACATTCTTCTTAGTGATGGGCATAATCGAAAATTTTTGATAATAGAGATCTCGGGAATCGAGTAGTTCTCATAATCGGGAGTCATTGACAATCGAGATCTCGAGCGATTGACAGTCGAGATCTTTTGAATCGAGATTTCGAACGATCGACTCCTCGATTATTTTGAATCGAGATAACGGGATGTGATAATCGAGAACTCGAGATGTGTTAATTGAAAACTCGAAGTGTGACAATCGAGATCATTTGAATCGAGATTTCGAACGATCGACTCCTCGATTATTTTGAATCGAGATAACGGGACGTGACAATCGAAAACTCGAGACGTGATAGTTGAAAACTCGAAGTGTGACAATCGAGATATTTTGAATCGAGATTTCGAACGATCGACTCCTCGATTATTTTGAATCGAGATAACGGGTCGTGATAATCGAGAACTCGAGATGTGATAGTTGAAAACTCGAAGTGTGACAATCGAGATATTTTGAATCGAGATTTCGAACGATCGACTCCTCGATTATTTTGAATCGAGATAACGAGACGTGATAATCGAGAACTCGAGATGTGATAACTGAAATCTCGAGATGTGACAATCGAGAACTCGAGATACGATAATCGAGAACTGGAGTTGTGATAATCGAGATCTGATAATCGAGTTCTCGAAAGATCTTGAATAATCGAGTGATTCGACTTTGAGAACTCGATTATGCTCATCACTCTTTCTTGACTATCTTCGAGTTATAAAGAATCCTTTTTACAGAGTGGATCGCTGTGGATGTCTTTCGGGTTTTCGTTTATTTCAGACCTCCAAAATGAGGTTCAATCCGTTAAAAATTATCAAGGAGTGTTTTCAGGTCTTTAAAAAGAAAAAAAAAAACAATTTAACTATAACTCACAATATAATGATTGCACAAAAATGCATATGCTATACTGCTGTTTTAATCTGCTGTGATTTACGTTTATTATTTATGAATTTAATATCGTCTGTGATGTTATATATTCCCTTGCAGCATTTACTTCGATTATCGTCTGTGCCATTTTTTGTTCTCTTTGTCATGGCAACGATAAAGAAAATAGATAGAATATTTGAAATGTTTTGGCGGAATGGGACTTTCACTTTTCTCGCCCGTTTCTGGCGCACAATATTATTTTATATTTTACTAGTGATACCCGCACGACTTTGCCCGTAATAGAAATTTAAAAGGTCTTTTGGTTCGCCTGTATATTTACAAACAATGTATGGTGAATTTTCTCGCCAATTGGCTTCTGCCCATGTTACGGTTCCACGTAATGATAATTTCGTAATTTACTCGTCCATCTTATGAGAATTTTGTTCTTAAAATTGGAAGAGAAAAAGAATCACATCGAATTTTCGAAAAATCGCTTCGATGTGCACACCCCCATGCTACAAACAAATTCCATGAAAATCGGCCGAACGGTCTAGGCGCTATGCGCGTCACAGAGATCCTGACAGACAGAGAGAGCTTTATTATTAGTAAAGAAGAAAACAGGGTTTCTTTTTTGTAACGTGAGTAACGGGCAATTCCATTGTGACGGGTGTGACACTCTGACACTACTTTTACTGGTTAAATCAACATTTTGAGAACTATATTAGTTAACAAATACTAACAAAGTATTTTAATCATGTTTAACAATGCATATGCTTCAGTAATTAAGTTGAAACAAAACTATAAGACTTTTCAATTAAAAAAAATTAATTTGAATTTTGACATCTTGAATTCAAATTATGTATCACGAGTGTGTGTATGTAGGCGTGTGTGTTTGTGTGTGGGGGGTATGTGTGTATGTGTGTAGGGTGTATGTGTTATGTGTGTGTAGACATGTGTGTTTGTGTCTGTGTGCTGGCATAAGTGTGTGGGTAGTTGTGGGTATGAATGTGTGTGGAGGGTATGTGTATTTGTGTGTAGGCACATGTGTTTGTGTGCAGGCATGAGTATGTGGGTAGTTGTGTGTATGTGTGTGTAGGTGTCTGTATGTTTGTGTGTGTGTATGTGTGCGTGCGTGTGTGTAGTTGTGTATGTATGCGCGTGTGTGAAGGACATGGATGCAACCTGGAGATGGCTTTCGCTATAGGAGCAGCATCGTGAGGAGCCGATCGACGGTGATGGTGCGGAGGGTGGCGGTGCGAAAATAAAATGATAGCACATCAAAACAATCAAATGAAAGCAAGAAGCAATCGTGATTGCTCAAAAAAAATTCAAAATCTTGTGACGGGTGTGACGTTTGCGAGACATGAGTTTACACCCGCATTCATATTTCTAGAAATTCCTGAGAATATTTTAATGTTTCATGACTGTAGCATTTTTTTTTTTCCAATAAAAGACATTCAAATCCAAATGAAACTTAATACATGATATTTATGATGAATTTAAATTTCTTCACCAAACAGGAATTTTTTTGTGTTGTGACGGGTGTGACAAAATTTGTGACGCAAAATTGCACAATGAGTAAAGCATCGTTTATGCGTCTTTCAAAGGACTGACGGGAAACAACATTTGTGCGCAAACGATGTGTCATCGAAACCGCAGCAACAAACTTTGATTTTTACAAGTTGCTAATGAAAAAATTTATGCAAGTATCTGTACCTCAGAGCCAGACTGACGTAAGTCCAAAAATTGAGATTTTCCGTTGATTACGGCATTTTGCGTAAAAGAGTATTCCACATCGAGCCATGTGAACGTAATTCTTTAGAAAAGGAAGAAAAAAAATTAATTTGAATTTCGGCATCTTGAATTCAAATTATGTTTTCGCAATCACGAGTGTGTATATGTAGGCGTGTGTGTTTGTGTGTGGGGGTATATGTTTGTGTGTACGGGTTATGTGTATGTGTGTGGGCATGTGTGTTTGTGTCTGTGGAAGGGGGGGTATGTGTATATGTGTGTAGGCATATGTGTTTGTGTCTGTGTGCAGGCATGAATGTGTGGGTAGTTGTGTGTGTATGTTTTTGTGTGTGTATGTGTAGGTGTCTGTATGTATGCGCGTGTGTATGTGTTTGTGTGTGTAGGTGTCTGTATGTATGCGTGTGTGTTTGTGTGTGTGTATGTGTTTGTGTATGTGTATGTGTGTGTATGTGTGTGTGTGTAAGTGTATGTATGCGCGTGTATGTAGGATATGGACGCAACCTGGAGACGGCTTTCGCTAGAGGAGCAGCATCGTGAGGAGCCGCTCGACGGTGATGCTGCAGAGGGTGATGGCGGGTAAATAAAATGATAGGACGCCAAAAACAGTCAAATGAAAGCAATAAGCAATCGTGATTGCTCAAAAAAACTTTTCCATTTTTACTTCCTTTTACAAAAAAGGAAGTATTGTATTGGCGAAAAAAATTTCACTCAAAAATCGACCTTCATTTCCATTTTGCTCACCCCCGAATGAATGTTGAGTTTTTTTTTTCGACCCGACTACACGTGCATGTATACCTAAGAACGTATACGCCCGAAATATCCATTTTGACGATTCCCGAGTTAATTACAACGCGTTTTCTCGTGACGTCTGTATGTACATGTGCGTATGTAAGTATATGTGCGTATGTATGTCGTATAACTCAAGAACGGTATGTCCTAGAAAGTTGAAATTTGGTACGTAGACTCCTAGTGGGCTTTAATTGTGCACCTCCTCTTTTGGTTGCATTCGGGTGTTTCTAAAGGGGGTCTTTTGCCCCTTTTTGGGGGGGAAATTATTGTTAATTTCGATGCAAACTCAAGTGGTGTTATAATTTGGTGGAAACTTGGCAATATATTGCCAGTCTTTTGATTGCCAAGTTTTGTCACCAACTTGGCGACAAATTTGGCGATTTTTTAAAAAAAAAATTTGGTTTCAATTTGGCCGCTGTTGGTGATATTTAGAGAGAATTGAATCACTTTAAAATTGCAGAAATGGGGAAATAACATTAAATTGCTGTAAAAGGACCAGAGTTGAAAGAGCGCTCTTCCCATCTTTTGCATGCGCCAGAAAAAAGTTTTTCCTCTCTCCTGTAAAATTGTCATGTTGTGACTCACGTCCTTCTGGCTCTGAGGTACAAATATAAGATTGGAATTAAAATCTAAAAAGATTTTTCGTCTTACTATCATAAATTACGCTACAATATTTTGTGCCAAAAACATTAATTGAATCTTTAAGTGAAACTTAAGTCATTGTTATTACCGATTTGCGAACGAACACTTATTATAAAGATTATATTTACACTGTGAAAAAAAACTAAATCTTGAAGAAGTTATCCGTATTTTTTACAGAAAAAACTGTTCGTAATAAAATACAGGATTTCTCGGTTTTTTTGAATCTGTAACTGGTTATACTTTGTTTTTCTTCGAATCTTCGAGCGCGTGTTTGGATTTTGGTTCTCGTGCTCGAGTTTTTGATCTTATATTTATTTAAAGCGAGTAAGTCTTAAATCGTCTGCAACTTCCATTTCATTGCATCCTAATCAATATTTTATTATTATGTTTTTTTGTCATCTGTTACAGAGGCATATTCGGAAATTTACCTTTGTATACATGTATTTCGTAGTAGTATAGTAAATATTGAAACGGATTTATGAAAGTATAGTTTCATTTTTTAATCTTCATAAAATAATAAATCAGCTTGAATAAAATAATAAAAATACGGAAGATTTCTGCAAAATAAACGGAAGAAAACTGGCGTCCTGGCTGACAGTTTTTTTCCGTAAATTTTACGGATTTTTTTTACACTGTACAGCGTACACCGTTAAGATATTTTAATGATAGGAATGAGTCACCTGGACATTTTGTGTTCAGGTGAAGTTTTGTTATTAAATTTCTCTTTATAGGTGTTTTCCCGGAAAAACCTAATTTTGCACAAAAAACTCGTTTTTTTAATGAAAAATCTGCTCGAGTTTAGCTTTGAATGAAGGCAGATGATTTGTAACCATGACGACAAAATGAGGCCCTCTAAATCTACAGTCAGATCCCGACTTACGCGAGGGATGCGTTCCAAGACCCCTCGCGTAAGTCGGAATTTCGCGTTGTGGGACAACGTATGTTTAGAAATTTTTTATAAGCATACCCAATTATTTCAGACATGTGTTAACACCCCTCATATTGTTTCAAACTATTTTTTAACTATATAATACCGTCTCTTTTATAAAAAAAAAACTGATTTTTTACTGTATTTTAGAAACATCGTTACTATTTAACATGATTACTGTTATAAAGCACAAAATCTATGATCAATAAGATACATGTACTTAGGGTACTTACATTAAGTACATTACTGCATTATAATAGCACTGAATAGTATATATCGTAATTTTAATTATAATTTTTAAAATTATGAAGATGATGGTTTATTCAGTGTGGGAACACCCCTATTTCTGGCCTCGCTTCCATTTTCATGATGTTTGTATTTTGCTCAAACACTGCTCTGCGAGCTTCACCGTAAAGAATAAAGTGCGCGTTTGGGAGCCATTCTGTTTTATCAACGTTCATATCAGCGGCGTACGCAGACAAATCAGTTCGGGGGGGGGGGGGCTGAGCTCGAAAGTCTTTGAGCTGGGGGGGGGGATACTTATGAACTGTAGCTAAGAAAAGTTCATGTATCGCTTTTCTGATATCAATACGAATGTAAGATTTCAAAAATACATTATAAAAAAAACTTCTTTATTATAATTTTTATAATTAATTTTGAAAACTTCGGGGGGGGGGGGGCTGTAGCCCTATCAGCCCACCCCCTGGGTACGCCACTGGTTCATATGTAGATGGGGGAAAAAAAACTGTTAAGAATCAAAGCAGTTATTTGTATAAGCAAAAGCAAAGCGTTGTTTAGACTAATACAGTGTGTGAACTTCCGCTTTCAGTGATGCTAAATTAATGAAAGTCCATTCACGAAACCAATATTTAGTGTCAAAGAAGCCCATTCTAACGCTCCTTTCCGAAAAATTTCATGCTGCGAGCGAGCAATTTGCGTCAGCAATAAAAAATTCCTTACTCATGAAAAACTCGCGTTATAGCCATTTCGCGTTAAGTCGGATCGCGTTGTAGCGGGATCCGACTGTATATTAAAAACAACGAGTTGGACTTAGTCTCATCGTCATGATAATCTGAAAAACCAGACCAACGTCAGCAATGGGCAAGATTGCCCGAAACAGAAAAAAACCTCTTTACGTACACACAAGGCCGAAGAGCAATTTCCAGAAGATATAGTTTCAACACACATTGTTGGACTTTTTATGGTACAGTAAAACCTGTAAAGTTGACCACCTTTGTAAGTTGACCACCTGTCTATGTTGACCGCTTTTGTCTGGAACGGAATTAGTCCTATCTTATATAATGAAGGAAAACCTCTGTAACTTGACCACCTCTCTATCTTGACCACCTGTCTATCTTGACCACTAATGAATGCCAAATTTGGTTTGGAGTATTGTAAAAAACCCTTTGTAAGTTGACCACTTGGTTTATTTTTCAAAATTTTATTTAGCAAATTATTTTTTTTATTATTATTTTTTTTATAGCTTTCCAAGAATATTTTCGATGTCAGACCAGCATTTTACCAACTAAATGCAACAGCAGCATAACTAAACCTCCTTTTGAGTTTGAGTAGATCATCATGGGGTTGTAATTGTATATGAGAAAAAAATAAAGCGAAAAATTAGTAATTTTTGATTAGCTATGAATTTTTAGGAACTATCAATATCAAATGAGTAACTTTTCATAAACAATAAGACTTTTTTTTTTGATCAATTTAGTGAAATTTTAAATTTGCATGGCACATTATATGTCATTCTGGGAAAATAATCTCTAAAAATATTTAAATAACATTTTAAATTATTGTTTCAAAGTAATGTTAAGCAATGAAAGTGAGTTGAACGGAAAGAGTAAGTGTCAATTAGTCAAAAAATGAATACATGGTGCAAGAAACGACAAAAAAAGAAAAATCATTACCCCCTTTATAAGTTGACCACCTGTCTAAGTTGACCACCGAAGTACTGCACCGCAAGTGGTCAACTCACACAGGTTTCACTGTATTTTATATTCATATAATAACTGTTTTATACGGATGATTACCGAAACATTTGTAACCCATAATTTAACACAACATTTCCGTCTTGCAATTTAAAATCCTAATGTGTCATGGGGTAAACACACTCTTACGAAGAAGAATCTCACCTAAACGAAGTTAACATCATCTGATCCACAAACTCCGATAGCAAACTTGAAATACAGTAGTACACCTTTAAGGGACACCTCTTATTTAAGGGACATTTTTCCTGGTCCCAGTCCATTTGAATTGGGACCTCCATATATTTGCCTCTGAGTAAGGGACACTCTATTTAAGGGACATTTTTTCTGGTCCCGGTTCCTTTGAATAGGGACTTCCATGCATTTACCTCTAATTAAGGGACACTCTATTTAAGGGACATTTTTTCTGGTCCCAGTCCCTTTGAATAGGGACTTCCATGCATTTACCTCTAATTAAGGGACACTCTATTTAAGGGACATTTTTTCTGGTCCCAGTCCCTTTGAATAGGGACTTCCATGCATTTACCTCTAATTAAGGGACACTCTATTTAAGGGACGTTTTTTCTGGTCCCAGTCCCTTTGAATAGGGACTTCCATGCATTTACCTCTAATTAAGGGACACTCTATTTAAGGGATATTTTTTCTGGTCCCAGTCCCTTTGAATAGGGACCTCCATGCATTTACCTCTAATTAAGGGACACTCTATTTAAGGGACATTTTTTCTGGTCCCGGTCCCTTTGAATAGGGACTTCCATGCATTTACCTCTAATTAAGGGACACTCTATTTAAGGGACATTTTTTCTGGTCCCAGTCCCTTTGAATAGGGACCTCCATGCATTTACCTCTAATTAAGGGACACTCTATTTAAGGGACATTTTTTCTGGTCCCGGTCCCTTTGAATAGGGACTTCCATGCATTTACCTCTAATTAAGGGACACTCTATTTAAGGGACATTTTTTCTGGTCCCAGTCCCTTTGAATAGGGACCTCCATGCATTTACCTCTAATTAAGGGACACTCTATTTAAGGGACATTTTTTCTGGTCCCGGTCCCTTTGAATAGGGACTTCCATGCATTTACCTCTAATTAAGGGACACTCTATTTAAGGGACATTTTTTCTGGTCCCAGTCCCTTTGAATAGGGACTTCCATGCATTTACCTCTAATTAAGGGACACTCTATTTAAGGGACATTTTTCCTGGTCCCAGTCCATTTGAATTGGGACCTCCATATATTTGCTTCTGAATAAGGGACACTCTATTTGTCACCGTCTCGTAACACTTCAACTTTGTGAGTCAAATTGTCTACGTTAGTAATATAATAGTTCATGACGTTCTTTAAGAAAAAGCTTCAATTCAAAAACACATTTATTTGAGACTATTTACATCTATCTTATTCAACTTGTACCAATAAAAAATGACCAAATTCTCTCTTGTCACCTTCATCTTAATAAACAAAATCTTATTCTAGTTTTTAAACTGTTGCCACAAGTCAAAAGTAAATTTTTGTTGCCTCGAGGTGGAAAGGATGGTCATTGGTTGGTTTCAGGGCCTTTCTCCATCACTATTTAAGGGACAGTTTCAGAGAAATCTTTCAAAAATTGGAACTACTTTGATATACCCCCCCCCCCCCAATCGGAAATTTGGCGACTTTTTTATGAAATCCAGAAATTGTTGCCACAAAAGTTTTTTAAAAAACTCAAAAAATGGTACAAAAGAAAATATTAAATTTGGCATCGGCAAAAACCAAAAAGCTGAAAAAACCTAAATTGGCAACACCAAAATAAGAAACAGCAACCCTAAGAAGTCCGTAGGGAGTGCCAGATTTGGCGCTTAATTTTTTTTTCGGGGGGGGGGGTATATCAAAGTTATATCCAAAAATTAATGCATAAATGCCTACCAGGTATTAAATTTACTAAACTAAAATTCAACCGGGGAAAGTTTGACATTAAGGGGATATTTCGATAATTGGGAATTTGGCGATCTTTTTTCATTGGCGTCAATTTTTGGCTAGAGATCCTGCGAGAGAGGTATTTTTCTCTGCAAATCAAAACAAAGAGATCGGAAACATCTATTCACATAGGGTTACTATAAATCAGCAGGGTTACCAAAATAAAATTACTTACGCCAAAAATGAGACGACCGCGCCAAATTCCCAATTACCGAAATATCCCCGACATTAACATGTACTTATATGATGTACTAGTGGTATCCGCACGGCTTTGCCCGTAATAGAAAATTTAAAAGGTCTTTTGGTTTGCCTGTATATTTACAAATAATGTATGGTGAATTTTCTCGCCAATTGGCTTGTACCCATGTTACGGTTCCACGTTATAATAATTTCGTAACTCGCCAATTGGCTTGTGTCCATGTTACGGTTACACGTTATGATAATTTCGTAATTTACTCGTCCATCTTATGATAATTTTGTTCTTAAAATTGGAATAAAAAAAGAACCACATCGAATTTTCGAAACATCGCTTCCAGGCGCACACCCCCATGCTACAAACTAACTTTGTGCCAAATTTCAAGAAAATTGGCCCAACGGTCTAGGCGCTATGCGCGTCACAGACATCCAGACATCCTCCGGACAGAGAGACTTACATCTTTATTATTAGTAAAGATTGTAAAATTCCTGCTAAAATTTACATGCATGTTTTCACCTCTCAGTAATTTATTAAAGTGAGATAATAGTCGATCTATTGTCAATGGCCCAAGAATAGCTTTGCGTAAAATTGAAATGTGAACACTGATTGAAATTTATGCTGTACAGAATTTTGAATTGCGTGAAATCAATCAAGTCCATGTAAGGAATTACTTCAAAATAATTCATGTACTGTTTGACCGCGGATTGCATGTAATTTGGCAATCTGCCAAGTAAAGACTATTCCATCTGAATGAACCTGGCAGGGGAGAAGGGAAAATAACGATGGGATTTTGATGCACGCGTTTTAAAATGTCACTAGTACCTTATTCATTTATTGCATTCTCTAAAATAAAATAAGGGAAAACAAAAATAGTTACCGTGGAAACAACAAAAAGAAATATTTCCATTTCGTTCAGGAACCTAAAAGCAAAATGGTAAGCTCAAAACTTGGTTGTGAATAAATAAATCAATTCATTTTTGCCGCGAGAATATACATCGAATATACTTTAGATTAAAAAAATGCTGTTGAGAGCAAATTTTCATTTTTACAATACTAAGGCTAAATAATAGAGAGACAAAAGTGCACATCTGTAACAAAACAACTATCACCCCGATAAACTAATAGATACGTCCATTTCCGCCTATAAACCGGATATCAGCCTTTCCGTGTAATCGAAGGTCAGACAGTATGTTACAAAACTTTACTATTAACAAATTTATGATTAAATTTTGATTATTGAAAGAATAAATTTTGAAATTTCAATAATTTTGAATTTTATTCAGTATACACAAATCATTTTCAGCATTTTATCTTAAACGTTAATACTTTATACATGGAATACACTGCCAGCTCAGTCATTTCTAGCCGAGGACTGCAGTTTCGTGCTTATTAGCACTCATCAGCCCGGCATAGGAAAGTGACTGAGCTGGAGATGGAAAACCCCTTAAGGAAGCCAAGAGTGCCAAACAAACTGGTAGCTAATATGGAATTAGTGCAGACCAGACGAGTGACTGAAGCAATGGTTCGGTTGGTATATACCTGCCTTGCCTGCAATCTTCGAGTTGAACCGAACCATTGCTTCGGTCACTCGTCTGGTCTGCGCTAATTCTATATTAGCTACCCGTTTGTTTGGCACTCTTGGCTTCCTCAAGAGGTTTTCCATCTCCAGCTCAGTCATTTTCCTATGCCGGGCCGATGAGTGCTAATAAGCACGAAACTGCAGTCCTCGGCTGGAATTGACTGAGCTGGCAGTGTATTCCATGTATTTCTGCTTTAGCCCTGGCTAATGGGCGGTAATTTACTGTTAATACTTTATGTTTATTGCAAAATTATTCTGAGTTAATATACTGCATGAATCAATTCATCCACCTCCGAAGGGACACCTCTATTTAAGGGACAAAATTTCCATAAAACCAGGGGCATGCACAAAAAAATTTCGGGGCCTTTCACAAATGATTTTTACGCCCCCCCCCCCTCTGTATTGTTTACCTCTACGTCTTTACATTTATTTCACTCCTCATTTTAATAATTTTGGGACCCCTTCAGGCTCGGGCCCGAACCAAAAGGTGTCCCTTCTCCCCCTTGTGCACGCTTCTGCAATACAACATAGAACAACATGCAAATAAAAATCAAAGAATAAGATTTAAATGCATCATATGAATTTTTTTGAGCAATCACAATTGCTTATTGTTCTCACTTGACTGTTTTGATGTGCTATCATTTTATTTTCCCGCCAGCACCCTCTGCAGCATCACCGTCGACCGGCTCCTCACGATGCTGCTCCTATAGCGAAAACCGTCTCCAGGTTGCATCCATGTCCTACACACACGCGCATACATACACAACTACACACACACGCACACACACACACAAATACATACACCTGCACACATACACACACGCGCACACACAAATACATACACCTACACACACATAAACACACAAACACATACACACACTCAAACACATACACACACTCAAACACATACATACACACACACGCATACATACACACACACATGAACATACCCCGCCCCTACGCACACAAACACTCATACACACAACTGCTCACACAATCATGACTGCACACAGACACAAACACACATGCCTACACACACATACACATACCCCTACACACAAACACACATACCCTCCCCCCACACACAAACACTCATATACACAACTACCAACACTCATGCCTGCACACAGACACAAACACACATGCCTACACACACACATACCCCCTAGACATAAACACACATACCCCCCCCCCCACACACAAGCACACACGCCTACATACACACACTCGTGATTGCGAAAAACATAATTTGAATTCAAAATGACAAAATTCAAATTATTTTTTTTTTCTGCGGAGGCTCAAAGTTTATACGTTTTCAGGTCAGGGTCCGCGATGTGGCCCGCACTCGATCATCTTTATCCTTACTAATAACAAAACTCTAAGTTTGGCTGGATATCTGGATCTCTTTCGGGTGTCTCTCTGTGACGCGCATATAGCGCCTAAACCGTTCGGCCGATTTTCATGAAATTTGGTACAGAATGAGTTTGTAGCATGGGGGTGTACAACTCGAAGCGATTTTTCAGAAATTCGATTTTATTATTTTTCTATTCCAATTTCAAGAACATTTTACCGAGCAAATTATCATAACGTGGACAAGCAAATTATCATAACGTGGGCGAAGAAATTAACATTGCCATATTGGCGAGAAATTCATCATCCATCATTTGTAAACATACATAGGCGAACCAGATGACCTTTTCATTTCCTACTACGGGCAAAGCCATGCGGGTACCGCTAGTTAAAATAAACAAAGCAACGGGGTGGACATCGAATGTCAAGGACAGCCATTGTTTTGAGAGTGTCCCGTATACTGTAGTTAAATAAAGCAACGGAGTGGACATTGATTGTCAAGGACAGCCATTGTTTTGAAAGTGACCCGTATACTGTAGTTAAATAAAGCAACGGAGTGGACATCGATTGTCAAGGACAGCCATGGTTTTGAGAATGACCCGTATACTGTAGTTAAAATAAATAAAGAAACGGAGTGGACATTAATTGACAAGGACAGCCATGTTTTTGAGAGTGTTCCGTATACTGTAGTTAAATAAAGCAACGGAGTGGACATTGATTGTCAAGGACAGTCATCGTTTTGAAAGTGTCCCGTATACTGTAGTTAAATAAAGCAACGGAGTGGACATTTATTGTCAAGGACAGCCATGGTTTTGAGAATGACCCGTATACTGTAGCTAAAATAAATAAAGCAACGGAGTGGACATTGATTGTCAAGGACAGCCATTGTTTTGAAAGTGACCCGTATACTGTAGTTAAAATAAAGCAACGGAGTGGACATTGATTGTCAAGGACAGTCATGGTTTTGAGAGTGTCCCGTATACTGTAGTCAAATAAAGCAACGGAGTGGACATTTATTGTCAAGGACAGCCATGGTTTTGAGAATGACCCGTATACTGTAGCTAAAATAAATAAAGCAACGGAGTGGACATTGATTGTCAAGGACAGCAATGGACCCGTAAACCGTAATTTCGGATCTGTTCTGTGACACACTCCCGTTCCTTATGCGGGGGGGCGCAGATTAGCGCTGCGCCATTGTAACACGGCGGCACAGTCGTTGGGGGAAAAAAAAAGTCCCAACGCAGACGGGGGTGTTTCCCGGCTTCATTTTTTGTGCCCCTCGTGACGGGAAGGGATATTACCCCATACTCTCGTGCGCACACCGCAGCCCGGATAACTAATGCCAGGTACGGAACGCATTTTCAATCCATTTATTTGCACTGCTGGGATATTTTTAGCATTGCACTTTTATGTCCCCGGAATTTTAAGCTTCGGATTATTTTCTTTTAATTTTTTTATGTAAGAAACTATATTGCGTCATACTACAGAGTATCATCTTCCAAAAAAAATTTTTGTACCTAACCCCTTCAGACCTGGTGTCCGGTATACCGGACATACACTTTAAACAGCTGATAATCATTTAATAATTGATTTAATTAGTTGATTTTTTTTGTATTTGACTGATTTTTCCATTCTACTTATTATAATCTGTGAAATAATTTTTCGTTTTGGGATTGACAACACTGCCACATAAGGATTGAGAGATAGAGAGTGGCTCATTTTTCCAACCATGGATTTTCATCCGAAAAGCGAGGTTTTCCCTGATTTTTTTAAAAATGTATAATCTTTAATGAATCGTTTCGAACGCTTATATTATGTTTTATAATTGTTTGTAGAACATTTTATAATGAAGTTTGTTCGGTATTTCATCGTTTTTGTATATGAAATATTGATTTCAAAAATATAAGTCCGGAATATGGGACGTGCCATAACTCTTCTAAAATTTTTCTCCTACAAACTCAAAATTTTGTTTATAAGATACTCTTTACCACAGTACACTGTGTACCAAATATCAACATTTTTGGTCCAATATTTCGTAATTCCGACTGAAGGGGTTTAAAAAATGTTGATTTGTACACGTGTTGCGTAGGGTGGTTCAAAAAAAAAAAAAACTTTTTTTCGAGTTTAGAGTCCAGGACACTCAGGGGTGACCCCCCCCCCAAATTCAGTGGCGCAAATTCCCCCCAAAAGTTTTCTCATCCCCCTTTCCCTTTTTTATTTTTTTAGTTTATTATTATTTATTTTTTAACTTTATTTATTTTTTAGTTTCTTTTTTTAATTTCATTTATTTTTTTTAAATATTTTTTTATAATTTTTTTTAAATTTATCTTTTTTTATTTTATTCATGTTATTTTAAAAGAAAAGTTGTGTGCTACGCCGAAAACATATACACGCTGCACACACAAACTAAATAAATGAATGAATTAAAATATAAACAGAATAAAATAAAAATAAATAAAATAAACAATATAAATAAAAAATAAATCAATACACAAATTTAAATATTTTCATTAATAAAATTAAATAAATAAATAATTTTTAAAATCCCCCCCCCCGAAAATTTTGATGGCGCAACTTGCGCCATAATCCCCCCTGTGGGCACCCCTGAGGACACCCCCTACTTTTTTTAGTCTTACTCATAGTATTATGCAGTAAAAGTTTTAGCTTCTGACTCCAATTTTAAGACTGTGGTCAATGACCCCTCCAATTTAACATTAGCCATAGCATAGAAAATGCCACAAGTTTAGAAATATTTCCTTTCCCCAGTTGTTTTTTACTCCGTGCCCGTGGTAGAAGCGTCGTCCTCTAATCCAGAGGCGTTGGGTTCGATTCCCGCAGGTCGCCTTAGGTGTTATTTCCTTCTCTAGTCAGGGGTGATTGTGAGTTCATCAAAAAATACCTGAAAGTTTCAAAGCGAGAACGGTGGGGGGGGGGGGGGGGGCGGTAATCTTTGGCCCCTATTACTTAAGTGCACCTATGCCATTGTATTAAGTAGTTCAATAGTCAGAGTCAAAATAGTGTGTGTACATTTGATTAAAATTTTAATGGGTTACAAAGTTACTTTTGAGCTGGTGTTATACAAAATTATCTTGACATTTGTCCATCTTAAGGGATAGGTGTCCATCTTAAGGCTCTTGCAGGTATATTTGATGAGTATTATATAATTTTTAAAAAATTGCGGAGGTAGGGAGATAAAAGCATAACAAAAAAAAACATAATTCCGGTATTTTCGGACATAAAAATACCGGAAATGCGTCCGAAAATACCGGAAATTCGGTAAAATACCGGAACACAATCACCCCTGTCTAGTGTCGTAAATCTTCCCTGTGTTCGTCCGGAGGCAAGTCGCTGTCCTCAATCTGTTTAGCCATAGACTAATAATAAGAGTAGACCGAGCTTTCTCATTCTTGCTGATGAAGAAAATTGGTTCATAGATGTATCATGTGACTGGTGGAAGGGCTTGGCGAAGACTTTGGCAGCATGGTTGCTAGATGGCAGCATTATCTATAATTTGGCACTCGACATGTATTTTAAGACAATGTGTTTTCATTAAAAAAAATTTTCCAGGTGCAGAGATTGAACTGTTTTACTTTTAGTTATGAATTATTTTGACATTAGTAATTAGTTTTTGATCACAGGTTTCAGTAACTTTTATTTCATTCGGAACTGCTACGTCAGCTTTGGCGTGAACGTAATGGCGTAAACGTTTTGCGTTAACGCAAAAATGTACTAATCTGTATCTTAAATTGAAATTGTAGGTAAAAATCTCACCGTTTTCCGATTCTTTTTTGGGCGCTTGCATCTTTAATTGCTCAGAGAGTTATTGAAATTGAATAAAGAAAATGCACAGTACTATCTAAACGAAAAACTCACTATATTAACAAAATATTTACAACTTAGAATAACAAACTTACAAATCGGACTCCATAAAAGATCATTTTTCCGTATTCCATCAATTCTATTTATTTTATTTCTTGCGGGCGTTGATCGTCTGCTACGATCAACGCCCGCTGTTGCTAGGATATCCACCAGTCACATGGTTTGGTTTCTGAGCAGCAAAAGGGTTGCCATAGCTCGGTCTACTCTTATTATTAGTCTATGTGTTTAGCTCCTGCATAAATAAATAAACCCCATATAAATAATAGCCGACGATAGAGTAACCCGCGCGTTTCAACAATGAAACTCGCGCCACGGTATGATCACTTGATACTATGTTTTGGTCATGTTTAACATGCAGGGAAAGGCTTTATCGTGACAAGGCTCAACTCGATCCGCTCACTTACTGGTTTTACTGGTGCGACTGTGTCATTTCAGGGGCATGAAGAAACGAAAAAGCGGTCAACTATGAACGCCACCTACCGGAGTTGAGGGTTCATCCACTGGAGCAAAAAAAAAAGGTTCTAATTTCATCTATCAAAGTATCACTTCGTTCCTACTATAAACTACTACGTAATCCTCTATAAACTGCCACGTAACGTAACTAAAAATCCACCAAATCCTGAGTTAAACAAAACGCGAAAGTCTTTAAAACTAAACCTACTCAGTTACGTTAGGTAGTAGTTTATAGGAGGCCCCGACTTCAAATGATTATTAAAAATTAAGAGATCGTATATAATTAGTTAGGTATTAAAATAATCCATCGTATAGTAATTAAAATCAGTGTTTATTTTATAATTGGGTGTTTAGTTGCTTTTTGTATACAGGAATTGCAAAATAAATTTCATTTATACGTTTGGGTAGGAAATCGTACGTTAGTATGACCAATTATTTTTTACTTTTTATTTTACTTTTGTTTTTCGAAGTCAGTTCTCTTTTATTGAGCAATCAATCACGATTGCTTATTGTTCTCAATTGACTGTTTTTGGCGTTCCTATAATTTTATTTTCCCGCCAGCACCCTCCGCAGCATCACCGTCGACCGGCTCCTCGCACGATGACCTCTAGCGAAAACCGTCTCCAGGTTTCGTCAATATCCTACACTTACACGCATACACGCACCTACACACATATACATATATACACCTACACACACATACATACACCTACACACACATGCATACACCTACACATATACACAAACACATACACACACAAACACACACCTACACACTCACATACACACAACTACCCACACACTCATGCCTGCACACAGACACAAACACATATGCCTACACACACATACACTCAACTACCCACACACTCATGCCTGCACACAGACACAAACACACATGCCTACACACATACACATACCCCCTACACACAAGCACACATACCCCCTACACACAAACACACATACCCCACACACAAACACACACGCCTACATATACACACACACTCGTGATTGCGAAAAACATAATTTGCATTCAAAATGACAAAATTCAAAAAAAAAATTTTTTATTTGAAAATAATTTATCTCCCTAAAATGTTTGCTTCATTGGTATCTATTGAGAGGGGAATTCTCTAAGGTCAAATAAAGGGGGAAAGCTTATTTCGTACGAAGCCCATTTCAAAAACAACTTATTTTAATCAGCGAAGCTATGATCCATGCGCAAAGTCAATCAGCCTGTCATATGACAGTAAAACATGTTTTAGAAAAATGCTAACATGAACAGGTATACATGCCGCATATTAACGATATGATTACATTAATTTTAGAAATACAGTATACTCCCGATTATCCGTGTGCGGATTATCCGTGCATCATTTCGGAATCACACTTTTCTAAAGCTTCGATGATGTTATCGATAATATCATTGAGGAAGTTAAAGAAATCGAAGGTTCCGAATCAGTTGACGCTGAAAATGTCGAAGAGTTGTTTAAAAGCGACGAATGTGAATTTCTATGTCTAACTGACGAAAATATCATTGAACTTGTTACTGAATCAAACGCAAGTGATGATACCGAAAACGAAGATGAAGAACAGGAAGAAAGTACAATTTCACATTCTAATGCTCTACAATCTGTGGAACATTTATTGGATTACATGAGTGAAAGAAGTTACGATTACGGAGAAATAATTGTAGTAAAAAAAATTCGTACGGACATACGCAACAATTTAAACAAACAAAGAAAACAAAAATGTATCACCGATTTTTTTTAAGCAATACATTTCGAAGAAAAGTTCCTGGGCTTTGTGAGTATATATATATATATATTATTTAGTTTTTTTCTAATTTCCCCTTAAATAATTACCCTGCATATTCCTTGAATGATTTTTCGGATTATCCGTGTTTTTCGATTATCCGTGCTACGCCGCCCGGTGATTAGCACGGATAATCGGGAGTATACTGTATACAAGATTTTTTCCCCCCAATACAGTCAACCCTCGTTTATCGCGGTTAATTGGTTCCAGACTTTACCGCGATAACTGAATTTCCGCGAAGTAGGATTCTGTATTTATAAACCGTATTTTTTCCTAATTGTAACGCAAAAAACTTACTTACGACAATTTAAATAGGTTTTTAACATAGGTAGAGCCCCCCAGACATGAAACGTAGCCACCATTACATGTGCATTACTTAAAAAATTACACAAAATATGAGAAAATGAGATATGTTAGACGTAATAGGTATCACATTGTTAATTATTGGGAAATAAACCACACAAACACGCAGTTCCTACACACTACTACTAATCTATGAAAAATCCTCAACTTGTTCGATGATGAATTAATTGCCCGTTAGTGACCGCATGTGCCCCCGTTCTTCCTCTACAATTATTTTCATTTAACGTATTACGTATATAACTTAAAAATCTAGTACTACATTGTTGAACGCCATTTACAATTACAGATGTAATAATACAGTTATTTATACTGTTACAAATTCTGTAAATAGTAATTATTGTAGTAACGTAACTTGTAAATAGTTTCCCGTAATGAATATACAACCCCTATACATTCGGCTAAAGTATACGAACCCCCTATTTCTTTTTTTGTTTATTGATAAAATTTGATAACGGTCTGCTATTTTCATGAAGCGTTTGGAATCTTGTGGAATATTTGAGAGATTTCTTTCGATGTTTATAAAAGCGTCCCGCGTGATAAAAAGTTGAGTTTCGATTGAGAATTCGTACTGAGAGTGTATTAGCTCTGTTTATTGCGAGGCATTTCGCTGTGTTGTTTTGCGTATTTGGGAGTAAATACGTGTGTAACCGTTGAGTTTACGGTGTTGAGTGACATTTGCTTAATTGCTGATGATTCATTTAGCAGTTGTTAACGATTTCTTCTGTACATAGTGTAAATAAAGCTCCTGTGTTTTTATCAAGAACTGTGTCGTCCTTTCAAGAAAGTTGGAAGTCTCGCAGCGGATCCGTTACAATACTTTCCAGTTAGTTTTTAACGATTAAAATGAGAGAGCGATTCCCAACTCTTTCTTCGGCGATTTTATACCTCCACTCCCTCAACTAGTACAGCTACAGCCCTCAGAAGAGCTCACCTTACTTAAAAGACATACTTCGTTATTCTTATGTAGGAAACAGTTTACACGAGTGTAAACTGTATACACGAGTGTATAAAAAAAGCTAATTACTATATTTGAAAAAAAAAAAAAAAAAAAAAACCGCGAAGTAGTGAAGCCGTGAAAGTCGAAGCGCGAAGTTGCGAGGGACAACTGTAGTTCAATTTGTTTCTATTACATAATTTTGACCGAACAATTTATACTATATATTTGGGGGAAAAATTAACCTGGTAGCGCCGTAATGCTGCGATTAGGATCCTTCACAATGTTAGGGTTGCCCCCCCCCCCCCACCCGAACTACAGAAAGTTTTTGGCTTTCATTACTTTAATATTCGCATAAATTGGCCTTTGTGGGGTTGAAATTGCAAAGATCAAAATTATTTGTTCATTTCAGTTATACTTCGTTTTCATTTATACGGTTTTTTAGCGGGTTACCCCTTGAGTGATTCCCGCTCAAAGATGCCGACTGGCCACCACAATCTATGATTCTAATAAGGAACGGAGGTGCTTTGAAATGAAATGTGGAGGACAAACTACAACTCTTCTGTCAAACATAATAATTTCATTTTTAAAAATGAATTTGTTGTGCCTTCATTAAATTCATTAAACGAAGACCATACTGTTTGACCAGGGATTGTATGTAATTTGGCAATCTGCCAAGTAAAGGCGATTCCATCTGAATGAATATAGCAGGGGAGAAGGGAAAATAACGATGGGATTTGGATGCGCGCGTTTTATAATGGCACTAGTGCCTTACTCATTTATTGCATTCTCTAGAATAAAATAAGGGAAAACAAAAATAGTTACCATGGAAACAACAAAAAGAAAAGAAATTTGAATTTTGACATCTTGAATTCAAATTATATTTTTCGCAATCGCGAGTTTTTTTGCATGTGTGCTGGCATGTGTGTGTGTGTGTGTGTGGGTATGCGTGTATGTAGGCGTGTGTGTTTGTGTCTGTGTGTGTATGTGGGTATGTGTGTATATATGTGTATGTGTGTGGGTATGTGTGTGAGTGTGTGTGTGTGTTAGTGAGAGTGTGTGTGTAGGTGCGTGTGAGTGTGTGTGTGAGTGAGAGTGTGTGTGTAGGTGCGTGTGTTTGTGTCTGTGTGTAGGCGTGTATGTGTGTGTGTAAGTGTGTGTGTAGGCCTGTGTTTGTGTCTGTGTGCAGACATGAGTGTGTGGGTATATGTGTGTATATGTGTGTGTATGGGTATGTGTGTATGTGTGTGTGAGTGTGTGTGTGTGTGTATGCTTACGTGTGTGTGTAGGATATGAACGCAACATGGAGACGGTTTTCGCTAGAGGAGTAGCATCGTGAGGACCCGGTCGACGGTGATGCTGCAGGGGGTGTGGTGGGAAAATAAAATCAGCGTAACGTCAAAAACAGTCAAATGAGAACAATAAGCAATCGTGATTGCTCAACAAATATTTTCATTTCGTTCAAGAACGTAAAAGCAAAATGGTAAGCTCAAAACTTAATTGTGAATAAATAAATCAATTCATTTTTGCAGTGAGATTATGCATCGAATCTACTTTAGATTTAAAAAAATGTTACTGTGAGCAAATTTTCATTTTTACAAAACTAAGGCTAAACAATAGAGAGGCAAAAGTTCACATCTGAAACAAACCAACACCCCTATAAACTAATAGATATGCCCATTTCCGCCTATAAACCGGATATTAGCCTTTCCATGTAATCGAGGGTCAGACAGTACATTTGGCCGTAAATAGGGATCTACTACAACGAAATCTCGATACAACGAATACCAACCCAACGGAATATCCGTTTCAGCGAAATACGCTTTTATACCCGATTTTATAGTCATTGCATAACTTGAATTCCATTAGGGTAACTGGGCACCAGTAACAGACAAGGGTCCAGTAACAGACGGTCGTAAGTTTGGATTTAAGTAATAAGAATTTTGACGGCACCAGTAACAGACAAGGGTCCAGTAACAGACGGTCGCAAGTTTGGATTTAAGTGATAAGAATTTTGACGGCACCAGTAACAGACAAGGATTCAGTAACAGACGGTCGCAAGTTTGGATTTAAGTAATAAGAATTTTTTAGACGGGTAAATCGGATGTTGCTGCTACCCATGAATGCGGTGCAACCATCTAGTGTTATCAGCAGTAGCGTAACTACGGGGTCTAGCGCCCCTGGCGAACTAAAGAAATCCCCCCCCCCCCCAGGTTCGCCCACATGGGAAGTCACTGGAGGTTATTGTGACCTCCAAAAAAAAATTTTTTTTTGGGTGGGGGGGGGTGGGGGGGACATGTTGATTAATTGATTCGACGAGTAGGAGGCAGCATTGTATTTTTTTTCTTATTTCCTTTTTTAAAATTGTTTTTAATGATGTACAATGTTCCTTCTCAGTAGATGTTATGTATGTGTATTAGCTAGTGATGTGTCGGATCGTTAAAAAAGTAGATCCGCGGATACGGATCCGGATCATTAGTGTCAAGATCCGCGGATACGGATACGGATCTCAAAATGTTTTTGCCCAATTCAACTATCCAAGTGTAAAATTTATTACGGAAGGTATTCCGGTCACTATAATAACACTGTTTATTCAAAAAATGTCATGGCGAAAATATAATCAAGACTATGATTTACTCTTTGAAAAAATCTCCGCTAAAATTGATGGAGAGTTCGAAGAGACGGGTAAGCGCAGCATTAATGCTTAGATAGAATGTAAAAAATCATTTCTATCTTGCTCGGTAGATGTAGGATACAGGAGCAAGAATGTAAAGCTGCTACTGGATAGGGTAGAAATAATTTTTTGCATTTTATTTCAGCATAAATGCAGCGTTGACCCATTCCACCCAGATTACTCCGACCGACGGAATAACAGAGCTGGGAACACCTTTACAAACAGTAAATAGAGACTTTTGTCTCACTTTTTTCGAAGGATGCCGGGAAAAACCAAAATAAAGAAACCCCATATCAATAACAAAAACTAATATTAAACTAAAAATTTAAAACAAAAAAAACCGTCTCAGAGGGCCGTTGGCTTCTGAAATGATACCTTATAATTTAAATAGGGAATAAAACCTAATTTAAACGGAATTTAAGAGTCTTTCATTCAAATATTTAAAAAATTTTAGAATAGAAGAGATCCGTTTAAGATCCGTCAAAAAAGTAACGGATACGAATACGGATACGGATCTTTATTTTTCCTCGGATATCCGCGGATACGGATACGGATATCCAGAACATCACTAGTATTAGCTACTTTTCTTGAGACTTTTTTTTAAAGCTTTTTTCAAATTTTATGATCAAAAAAAAAAGAACTCTTTTTTTTTTAAATTAGTCAAAATGCCGCCCCCTGGCGAGAGTCACTCCTGCCAACCCCTAGTTACGCTATTGGTTATCAGAGGGAATTTTATGAGCCAGTTGGTATTTATACAAGGAGGTCTGTCGGTGTTTCATGTTCATTTACAAAAGTTCTATACTTTTAGAACTAAAATAAGGTTTCAGTTCTAAAAATATAGAACTTTTGCACATTTTGAAGAGAAAGGGTTAATTCTGTTCATGCCTCATCCTTTCCTCATCCTCATCTGATGTATCATCAGAATTGTCAGTGTCTGTTACTGGGGGGTCGGACCTTTTTTCGAAATGGAGCACATAAAAATAGAGATAACTCATTCAGAAGCAGCCAATCGTTAGATGAGACGTAGTTACATGAGAAAAAAGTAGTCTTGAAAGTCTAAATAAATTAAAAGGCTCTGAAAATTGAGTTGACCCGAGAGTAATGTCTTAAGCATGTCTGTTGCTGGTGTCGTTACCAGTGGCGTAGCCATGGGGGGTATAGGGGGGTCAGAACCTCCCCCCCCCCATGAGCCCCAAAAAATCATTTTTCCGTCGAACTTGAAGGGTTCTGTTCATGAGCTAAAAGATTTTAATTTAATATGATAGCTGTTATGACGGTAAAAAGCTTATGTCTTCGTGTTTTGCGCAACATTTTTTCTCTTGAAGACAGGGCTTTATTTCTTATGACGGGGGGCAGTATTGATCAAGGTATTTTCAAAGAAGAAATTCGTTTATAATGTCCTTTGTTGTTTAATTGATAAAGAGTAATATATATATATATATATATATATATATATATATTCTTTAAACTTTAGAAAAAATTGCCCCCCCCCCTAAGGATTTTTTCTCGCTACGCCACTGGTCGTTACCCTACAACGAAATACTCGTTACAACAAACAAAATTTGCGGTCCCTTCAAGTTCGCTGTAACGGTTCGCTGTCACTGTGCTTCAAAAATGCAGAAGAAAAAAACAGTGGCGTATGCAAAGGTGTATAGAGGGTCATACCCATAAACCTCAAATTGTACTAAAGCTGTGAGACGATGCATCCCAACAAAACATAAATATTGTTACAAATTCTATAAATAGTAATTATTTTCCCGATTCATTTGTCGTAATCTAGCTAAATTTGGCGTTTACTAAATTATCTTTCATCTAAAATTATTGTAGCAACGTAACCTGTAAGTAGTTTCTTGTCATGAATATACAGCCCCCGTACATTCGGCCGAAGTATACGGTCCCCTCATTTCTGAATGATAAAATTTGTGAATGGAAAGAAATAAGAAAGTGTAGAACGGTGCAGCATTTTCTGGAATTATTGAGAGGTCTCTTTCGGTGTGTATAAAAAGCCGTTACGCATGATAAGAAGGAAGTCTCGATTGAGAATTTGTACTGAGAGTGTATTAGCTCTGTTTATTGCGAGGCATTTCGCTGTGTTGTTTTTCGTATTTGGAAGTGAATACGTGTGTAACCGTTGATTTTACGGTGTTGAGTGACATTTGCTTCATTGCTGATGATTCATTTAGCAGTTGTTAACGATCTCTCCTGTAGTGTAAATAAAGCTCCTGTGTTTTTCTCAAGAACTGTGTCGTCCTTTCAAGAAAGTTGGAAGTCGCACCGGCACCGTTAACAATATGAAAAAGAAGCCAAGTTTGGTTGAAATGAGGTCCGACGGTGTCACCGACAAAAAAAGTTCAAATCTAAACAGTTACCAGTTCCACAGCAGTTCCTCGTAGAACTTGAATTTTCCCATGTTCTTCAATTTATTTAGAGAACTATTTTTTACTTTCTTTGATAATGGATTTTAAACTTGCGGCAAGTTTTAGTCATCACTGTTTTTTTTTTTTTTTCAAACTTGTCAAGTATTTCGGAGGGGTGCGCCATTGCTCTTGGGTGGCACTCCAGCCACAGCAATAGGGCCCGGAGAGAAAATAAAAAAATAACAAAAGTTATGTTTGTATTGTTTAAAGAAATTTCCTACAAATGACGGAAAAAATAAAACGTCAGCAGCGTTGTCAGCAATATTCTTCCGGGGAAATTATTGCGGAAGTTCCTTTCCTTATTCCTTCTATTCTTCTGTTTTGAGGTTTCTCGTGAATGACGGAATTTACTGAAACTTTCATTTGTGATTCTGTAATTTCACTGTCTGTAATGTTCTGTGAGTATTCAATTTTCTAGGCATGTTAAAATTCAACACTAGGTTATTCACACACTAATCCTAGGAATTTCATACATACACAACTCATTTATATTTAAAGCAAAAGCATGTGTAAGAGTTTGAATTCATTTAAATTAAATATTTTGTATTTTAATAAAATTATAAAAGTATTGCAAGAATACGCTTTTTGTTCCAAAAAAAAAAAAAAAATCATTTAGTTCCTTGAAACGACATCTATTTGCAGAAATGTTAAATCTTTTGGAAAATAATGCATTAATTTTGCATAAATTACTCAAATTTTTAAAAGATGGAATCAGCAGTATATAATAGGACCTTTTAAACAATGAAGTGAATACATTTTTTCCATACAAAAATTCTTTCATCGTTCTCAAAAAAAAAAAAAAAAACTAATTTGAATTTTGACATCTTGAATTCAAATTATGTTTTTCGCAATCACGTGTTTTTTTACGTGTGTGCAGGTATGTTTGTGTGGGTACGTGTGTATGTAGGCGTGTGTGTTTGTGTCTGTGTGCAGGCATGTGTGTGTATATATATGTGCGTGTGTGTGTTTGTGTCTGTGTGCAGACATGAGTGTGTGGGTATGTGTGTGTGTATATGTGTGGTGGAGGGGGTATGTGTGTATGTGTATGTGTGTGTATGTGTGTGTGTGTTCGTGTGTGTATGTATGCGTGTAGGATATGGACGCAATCTGGAGAAGTTTTTCGTTGGAGGAGCAGCATCGTGAGGCCGATCGACGGTGGTGCTGCAGATGGAGGTGAGGGGGGGGGGGGAAATAAAATCATAGCCCGCCAGAGAGAGAGAAACAGTCAAGTGAGAACAATAAGCAATCGTGATTGCTCAAAAAAAAGAAAAGAAAGTAAAGAATCAAAAATAAACAGCGTATTAAAATAATAAAAATACATTTCACGAAAAGAAAAGGAAAAAAATCGTTTGTTGTTCTTTGGGTAAAATAAATCGCCGCGGATTTTATCTTTTCTCCGTTGCCAACATTAAAAAACTAAATAAATAAATATACTTTGGAAAATAAAATAATAATTAAAAACATTCAACCTGGCATTCATTTGAATTATGCCGTCTTGAATTCAAACTATATGTTTTTCGCAACCACGAATTGCAATAGGACTCTACCCCTTGTATTTCTTGTTTCTACGAATGGAATAGAAATGAAGAAGAAATTCGCACCCGTCAAAAAATGGCTGGTAGTTTTGTAAATTAGGCAATACGAGGCCAACGAGGCATATGCATTTTAAAAGAAATGGTCATTGGGATGCGGGGTAATAAAGATGTCGTAGCTATTGTGGCCAGTTTGCACCCGTACACTTATAATTAAGATTATATTTACAGCATATACGGTTATACGGTGTTTTTTTTTTTTTTCTTATCAATCTTCAATGGTGGGAAGTAGTAATCTGGAAATTTTGTATTTAGATGGAGAGATCCTAATTGGGGTTCAACGTGTGTGTCCAGTGGCGCACACAAGGGAGGGGTCCAGGGGGTCCCGACCCCTCCCTTGAGCTCTTGTATTTTTTTCGATTGATTTTGATTCTATGTATTTTGTTCGTACAATAACTCCAAACAAAGATTACAAACATTTCAGTATTCATGGGAGAAAAAATAAAATTCTCCTATTAAAATATATATATATATATTTTAACTGTGCAATTATCCTAAAACGAATTGCACGAGTGAGAGGTCTTTCTTGATCTCGAGGAGGCTAAAAACATAATTAGGTGGTACCGTTTGTGATGAACGTTTAAATACTGCGGAATCACACTCTGAAGAAGTTGTTAATGAAATCGAAAGAAGAACTTTATTTCATTGCATGATGTTTTGTAAACCTATAGAAGCAGACTGGTGGCTATAAATGAATACACCATAATAATCATGTTTTTAGTTTTGCAATTGCAGATAATTATGATATTTTTCCTAATAATTATGTTAATTATTTATTCAATAATTGATTTTTCACTGTGTTTTGTTTTCACTCATCGATAAATCAAGTGAATGTGTTGGACGTCGTGTTGGAATGTGATATAAGAATGGGACTTTCGATCCTGGACCCTCCCCTTACAAAATTCCTGTGTGCAAAACTGTGTGTGTCACAGCCCTGTCCATTTCCCCAGAAAGTTTCAACGCCATCAAATGAACATTCAAGATTCCATCACATTTTTTTTCGGTTTTAGTAGGATCTAAGTTTACAAAAAAAATAAGGATTTTTTTTTTTTTCCCCCGTCGTGGAATGTATTATTCATTCTTGTTGTAGGTATCATGATTCCCTATATTTTGAACGTTTTGTTTCTGATTTTTAATTTTTGTAAAGCTGTGGTCCTGTCGATGTGACTGCCTTGCAAAACCAAAATGGCATACCTTTGTACCTAAGGACACACAACCATGTGTACCCATGGACAGCTATTTTTAGTCTCCTTGGGTCACACATGAGTCTTCTTACAATGTGAAGTACCTCAAAATGGTGCTTTGTCATTAGCGTCCGAAATTTGCTTTCAACAATGATGATGAATTTGAAGTAGGGCATGAAGATATAGTTTTGAAGGAACCCCCACCTGTTGTAGGATCTACAGGCCGTCAATTCCACCTTTTTTCATTAGAAGTCGACTTTTCTAGATTTTTGTTAGTTTAATCTAAACTGGGTCTTTTGTAATGGGTTAATTTTGGTTAAAGCTTTCAATTTGCATATAAATTGAAGTTATTATGTAGGTACATAGAGAGCCATGCTATCATGAATATTTTTTTTTTGGTTTAAAAACATATTAATTATTCATATAGAGCGGGCGCTGTATGGAGTTGAGTATGCAAAATGGGAGGACCGCATTCTGTCAATTGTTTTGAACTCAGGAAAGCTTGTAGATTATGTTTCTGGATGTTGTCAGGAGGCTTGTTGGTCCTTTAATTTTTTGTACCCCGCTCCCTTAGGTACTAAGTAAATGAATTGAGCAAACTCATCTGAACCATTTTAATGATTGTCCTAGCTACAATGCACCGTTATTTCTTAAAATTTAAGACATTTAAAGCTAGGTAATTTAAAATAAAACAAAAATATTAAAAGAATAATTTTTGTCGAAAAAATTACTTAATACCGAAAATTAAATTTTTAGGTATTCAAAAGCAAAATATAAAAATCCATCTTCTTATATTTTGAAAATCATTATTGATGCATTTGCTAAATACTTGTCTCAAAGAAATAAGAGAGAATACAGTTGATAAGGATCATACAGGCCTAATTGAAAAATATAATCAACATAGAAGAATAATTACAGATTTTTTTGATGAGTTTTTTAAATTTTTTAACGATGTTTCGAAAGTTCGATTTTGCTCTTCTTCTATTTCAATTTTAAGAAAATTTTACCGAGGAAATTATCACCACGTGGAAGAAAGAAATAACAAAATTATCATAACGTGGAACCGTAACATTGGCGAGCAAATGAACATAGCAAACTGGCGAGTAATTCGTCATCCATTATTTGTAAATATACAGGCGAACCCAATGACCTTTTCATTTTCTACTACGGGCAAAGCCGTGCGGGTGCCACTATTAATATATAATAAACTAGAATTAAAAGAAGTAGGCATTTTCCAACGTACTAAATTAAAAACAAAGAAAGAGCTACATTTGCGAATGCCGAAAAAAGAAATCTGTTTATGTTTTCCAATCAGATGGGTGAATTTACAAGTTCAAAATTGATTGAATAATATCTTCTGTGAGTAGTTTCTGGGTTATTGGCAACAATAGAGTTACTATTCATTCTTGTAGTATTTCAAAAGGTTAACTGGGTATGCTGCTAAATAGCAACACCATGCATTAAGGCAGCGTTTCTTAATTTATTTTATTAGTGGAATCCTTTTTAATGCTCACTTTTTTCGCACCGCGCTGACTTTTTCAGCGGTGGCGTACACTGTTAAAAATTCAGGAAGATTTTCTGGTAATTGTTACTGTAAAATTGCATCGCCGACGCAACGCTGATTTTTACGGTAATTTATACCGGAGAAATAAGCGATCCCAGCGCCAACTGGTTGCTGTGGCCTACCGAGGAAACCGTAAACTTTTACAGTAACATTTGATTTTACGGTAATAGTTACTGGCAACATTTATGCCAGTAACAATTACCGTAAATTTTCCGGAACATTTTTAACAGTGTAGCAAGAGCAAGAATTCTGTTTCAGAGGGGGCTCGGGTTCTTACCTCAAACAGATTATCACATAAACTACTTTTTATTAAATCGCTAATTAAATAGACTTCACTAACGATCATGCTAATTATTGGTAACTGCTTGTTATTACAGTGGAACCCGCTTAATCGGACCACCGGTTAATCAGACCAACCCCTTATTCGAACCAAATCTTAAACAACTAAAACAAATCTCATTACACAAGCCTAATATTATTCTCTTATTGGGACCAAAAATCCGTTTAATCGGACCAAGGAGCATGGGAACAAATTGGAAAAAAAAAGAAAATTGAAAATCGGCCCCTTGAATCGAGTTTCAGTTATGTTAACGTACTTTATAGTAAGTGCAATAAAAATTAATAATAATGGTTCCTTGAAACTTTCAATTAAATTCTGTAGTATTTACAGGAAAAAAATGGTTAACGAAATTTCCATTTTATGGCGGCATTGTTCCAGCAATTATCAAAATATCACTGAAATTTCAAATTTTATCAAATTCAGTTCGCACGTTAAAAAATGTTTAAACTTAAAAGAAAAATTTGGTCGTAAAATACGTAATTTACATTTCACTGGAATTTTTAATGACTGATTAGTACTTTTTATGACTTATTTTTTTCTCTCACATTTTTAATTACTTCTGGTTATTGAATTGAATCGATACTGACTAAGGAATGTATCTAAAACCGTATTGATCTGAACACGTTGTTAAACGAGTGTAAAACGTTTACTCGCTTTATTTTAATTTATTTTTCATAAGAAAAATTTCGTAAACAGCGATTTTTCTTCCTTGTATGCTCGCCATACATATAGGGCTTACAACAATCATTAGGACATTTTCTCTTGCCTCTAGCGTGTTCGGTCAAGCTTCACAGGTCCTGTTCGCTTAATAGGACCAGCCGGTTATTAGGACCAAAATGGCCCCGTCCCAATGTGGTCCTATCAAACGGAATCGGCTGTATTTGTTATTATAAAATACCAATACACTCCTATTTGTATCTCTGAGTATTTTTGAAAAAGGCAAATAACCTCAGAATTTATGAATGAGTTATATGATTAAAATATTTTTTTCAATTAGGAAAAGAAATACTTACCTACAACAGTATTAATAATTCACTTAAATTTACACAAAAAAGTTTTCGAACCTTAAAAATTAAAAAGTCTTTAATCTTCAACAATTTTTTAGTTATTTATAAATCATGGACTTGGACGTTACTATGTGTTGACGTCAGAGTTAACACATTTAGATGCCTTTGATTAGTAGGTACCCTTAAATAGGTTCCACACTCGTTTAATGTTGAAATCGTTCTTTCAACTGTTGCCATGGATACAGGGAGAGTGGCTAGTATCAAGAGTAGAATATATGAAATTGACGTGAAAAAATCGTAACTTTAGGCAATATCTGATAATGTTGTAAGAAAAGGATTTTAGAGTGCACTCCCAAAATATTTTCAACATTGAAATCACTTTTAAAATATCTTTTTTGATATTAGGAGATAAATAGCTTCTTCCAGAAAATTTTCGAAATAGAAGTTTTTAAAGCGCAATTTTAGGCTATCTTTGGAGACATTAGGTGAGAAGGAGGTGTTTTGGGATTGATCTAGGAAAAATTATGAAATTGAAATCTTGAAGGCACAATTTCGGGCTGTTTTTGATAGTCTAAAATTTGCATTATTGAAGGCAACAAATAAAATTATTCAATAGTGACTAACCCTGATGGATAATACCTCTCAGATTAGTGTACGAAAGTAAAATTAAATTAATTTTTAAATTTGAACAAGCGTTAGTTTTATGGGGTTTTTTCAAGAACAAATTTGAAAAGTGTGAAAATTGAACATCATGGAACCCCTGAGAAAGCTCCGTGGAACTCTGGGGTTCCGCGGAACACAATTTAAGAAACGCTGCATTAAGGGCTTAATTGCTACGAAAGCGTAAGCATTATCAGTTTGAATAAATAAAGGTCATTATGAATAACTAGTACTATCAAATATACTTTATCAAAATTTGCAATATATATATATCAAAATATCGCATATTTTCGAAAATATCATGATATTAACCCTGGTTAAAGTGTATAACTAATTAGTGGAATAAGTTACACATTAGTTACACATTTGGGGGCGGCTCGAACTTCCCCCTCACTTTCAAAAGTTGTTCACTTTTCTGCGTTCAGAATTATTCATCGATCAAAAAATGATAGTATGAATCGATTCACTTGTTTAAAAAAGAAGAATTGACTTAATCGTTGTTTATTGAGCAATCACGATTGCTTATTGCTTTCATTTGACTGTTTTGATGTGCTATGGTTTCATTTTCCCACCGCCTCCCTCCGCACCATCACCCGTCGACCGGCTCCTCACGATGCTGCTCCTCTAGCGAAAACCGTCTCCAGGTTGCGCCCATATCCTACACACACGCGCGTACATACACGCACGTACACGTACATACACGTGTGTGTGTAGACACACACACACACATGTACCTACGCACACACACATATACATACATACATACACACACATATATACACACACACAAACACATACACACACATATATACACCTACACACATACACAAACACATACACCTACAGACACACACAAACACATACACCTACACACACAAACACCCACACACACACATACACACAACTACCCACACACTCACGCCTGCACACAAACACAAACACATATGCCTACACACAAACACACATAAACACACACACACACTCGTGGTTGCGAAAAACATAATTTGAATTCAAAAGGTCAAAATTCAAATTTTTTTAAAATATTTTTCTCACGCTACTTCATAAAAATGATCCCGTCAAATGGTGACGTCAAAATTCAATAATAAGGATAATAATAACTAATTCTTCCCCATAGAATAGTAACCTTTAGGACCCCCCCCCCCTGCCCTTTCTCTGACCCCTCACTTTTTGGATGCATCAGTCGCCTATCTTGAAGCGTATGATGCTAAAAAGGTACAATACAATCATATACAATATTGACCCGAATTCTGAAACGAACTTTAATTTCTGCAGCAAACAATGGCGTCAGAAGTAGAAATGGCTGCTTCTGGTCGTTACAGACGAAAAAAAAAAAGAACACTCCCCCCCCCCCCTCGTGCTGATGATGATCCGACCTAAGGACATGATGATTTTCTAAGGCCTAAATGAATTTAATCCTTCTCTTCCCCCCCCCCACACTTTCTTTTGTAGTACAACTTACTCCCAGCTAATCGAAAACAAAAAAAGACTTTTAAGAAGTTCGCCGTTTTTTTCCCCTTCTACTTCCAGCTGTATATTCCAGCATTGTCTTTTCGTTAAAAACATAAATATGACGGGGGGGGGGGAGTGACAAAAAGCGTTTTATCGCTTCGCCTAAACCTACAAAGGAGCGAATAATAAAAAGGTTCGCGCAAAATTAATTATATTTGTTGTCCGAGTGCAGCGGAGCGCGGAGCTCCCGCCCGCTCCCCGATAATGAGGCAAAAAATAACGAGAGGGGGGGGAGCTTTAATTAGATGCGAGATCCGCTTTAATGAGACCACCCCCGTGCATCCCCATTGGTCCCGGGAAAGGAACCCTTTCTTTTAATTGGAGCGCAGTTCGCATTAGGAATTACTTGCGCCCTAATTAATATTTTTGTCTTTTTTCGTTAGCGCGTCTCTCGATCGATACGCGTTCTGAAATAGAACAAATGCTTTCCACCCTCGTTCGAGTGTTCTTTTCTTTCTTTCCTTTTTTTTTTTTTCTCCACTCGAAAGTAGGGTTTCTGAGTTTTCTTTTGTAGGGTTCGGGGGAGTTGGGGGAAAAAAAAGGATTCACATAACCCTATCCTGCCAAAAAGTATCGTGCAAAAAACGCGTCTTTTCTGGGGCTCTCTCGTTGGCGCATTTTCGCCTATTTGGCAACTTTTCCTCAAAGGATACATTTTATTTTTTTCGTAGTCGTCTCAAAATTCAGTGAAACCTGTGTAAGTTGACCACTCGCGGTGCTCTACTTTAGTCGTCAACTTACATAGGTTGATTTATATGATATACTCGTGGTACTCGCACGGCTTTGCCCGTAGTAGAAAATTAAAACGTCATTTGGTTCGCCCGTATATTTACAAATAATGGATGACGAATTTCTCGCCAGTTTGCGATGTTAATTTGCTCGCCCATGGTCGCGTATGGTAGTTTGCTCGTCCACGTTATGGTAATTTGTTCGTCCACGTTGTGATAATTTGCTCGGTAAAATGTTCTTAAAAATGGAATAGAAAAAGAATTTTTCTTTTTCTATTCTTTTTCCCGCGATGTAAGAAATTCTTTTATTACTTACTAGTGGTACCCGCACAGCTTTGCCCGTAGTAGAAAAATTAAAGGTCGTTTGGTTCGCCTGTATATATTTACAAATAATGTGTGGTGCAATTCTCGCCAATTGGCTTGCCCATGTTACGGTTCCACGTTATGCTAACTTGGTAATTTACTCATCCACCTTATAATAATTTTGCTTGGGAAAATGTTCTTAAAATTGGAATAGAAAAAGAACAAAATCGAATTTTCAAAAAATCGCTTCGAGGTTCACGCCTCCCATGCTACAAACTAATCTTGTGCCGAATTTCATGAAAACCGGCCTAACGGTCTAAGGGCTTTGCGCGTCATAGAGATCCACACAGAGAGACATTCAGCTTTATTATTAGTAAAGAAGGCTAATTCTGTGTCTGAAAAATAGCGGCCAACTTAGACAGGTTACAAAGGTGATCAACTTTAACAAGTTTTACCGTCCACTCAGACCGAGTTTTGTGCGGTAGATAGGGATTGCATAAAAAATCGTTCAAAACTTCACGAGTAGTCGAAATAATATTTACTGCTAAAAATGACTGCTAAATTGCAAAAAAAAAAAAAATAATAATAATAAATTGAATTTTGTTTGATCTTTTTGATCCCTTGAATTCAAATTATGTTTTTCGTAATCACGAGTGTGTGTGTGTGTGTGTGTAGGCGTGTGTGTTTATGTGTGTGTGGGGGGGTATGTGTAGGGGGTATGTGTATGTGTGTGTAGGCATGTGTGTTTGTGCCTGTATGCAGGTATGAGTGTGTGGGCAGTTGTGTGTATGAGTGTTTGTGTGTGTGGGGGGGGGGAATGTGTGTGTGTAGCCATATGTGTTTGTGTGCAGGCATGAGTGTGTGGGTAGTTGTGTGTAGGTGTGTGTATATGTGTAGGAGTATGTATGTATGCGTGTGTGTATGTGTTTGAGTGTGTGTGTGTGTTTGTGTATGTGTGTGTAGGCGTATGTATTTGTGTGTATGTGTTTGTGTGTGTGTACGTGCGTGTATGTATGCGTGTAAGCAGTGGCGGATCTAGAACTTGGACAAGGGGGGGGCTAACTTAGGTCTGTTAAAAAAAAAAAAAAAAGTCCAGTATAATATCGTTCAGCATCCTTTTCACGAGAATGTTACGACATTTGTTATTTAAAATAAGCATATGTTTATTTTTAACTTGTAAAACATGAAATGCACTAAAAAATTGTCAAAAGAGTTTATTTTTTAAAATGATTATGAAACAATTTTTCAAAAACACAGTCGGCACATTAGTTGTAAGAAAATAAAATGATTTAATTTGTTACTCTAGTTTAAAGCAAAAAAAAAAATACTTTAAACATTATTTGACATGTTCCCAGTTTTCCAAGCACATTCTCCTCTTCTTACTTTTGCAGAAGAGTTCAATTATTTTGTCGACAGATACATCTCTATCTCTTGCCACATTTGCTAGAGCAAGTCCATTTAACCGTACTTCTCCCATTGTGCTTCTTAAATAGGTTTTTATCCTTTTTAAGGTAGAAAAACTACGTTCAGCTGTTGAAGTCGTTACTGGGATTGTTGCGAAAATTTGGAGAAGAACAGCAATAGATGGGAAAAACGAAGGGTCTAGCTCTTTCAGTGCCCCGATAGCTGTTGTAGGAGGACCGCATATCGGCAGCCATTTATTCCTCCACATCTTGATTTCTGCTAATAGCAAGCTCAAACTTCCTAGTTCATCTGTAAAATTCCTGTATTTTTCTGCAGCAGTTATAATATTTTTGTCAGTATACCTCGACAAGTTCGATGGAATTAGACCTTCGAGGGGAAGCACTCCAAGAAAATCTCTGCTAAATCTGCAATCAATCTCGGAAATGAAGTGATCTATCAGAGGAAGAAAGACTGTTCGTCTGAAATAAACTTCTGGATTTTCTGGAGGTGTACAGTCTCGAGCACTTTTACGCTTTCCTGATCTGGGTATTTCTAACTCCAGATCCAATTCTTCAGCAATTTCAAGGCAGTTTTTGTAAATAGTTTGAAATTCGAGTTCTGCGTTTTGTCTTACACTCCGAAAAGTGTCCAAAACTTGAGACACATTAGCTAATGCAGAAGACAAATCCTGCTTCGGGCTTTGCAACTGCTGACTTAGCCTCAGTGTCAAACTGAGACAGTACACTGATATTTCGACGCCAACAATAAATTCACTCCTTTTTATTGAAGCATTTAACATATATGCTTTTGTTGACGCTTCGGAAGAGGCAGTTGTATGTAAACTTTCCAGCACAGTCACAACAGGAACAAGTAGTTCCTTAAATGTTATTAGGCTGTCATGCCTTTCTACCCACCGTGTAGGGCAAAGTGCTTTCAATCTCTTTTTTTTAGTTTCCGAAAAGTCTTGCTTTTCTACAACATCGATTAATGCATTTGTTCTGTGCGCAGAAGCCGAGAGAAACACAGAGACAGTCTCAACTGTTCCCATTACGTTTCTTATAACAGGAATTTGGCAGCTTTTTGTGATGCACAAATTCAGGGAATGGCTGAAACAATGAGTATAAATGGCGAGGGGTTGCTCCTCGGAAATTAGAGCTTGAACGCCCTTAAATGGCCCAGACATGTTGCTTGCTCCATCGTAGCCTTGTCCACAGAGGTATTTGTAAGACAAATTCAGTTTTGTCAGTTCTTCGTCTATTGCGGATTTAATCGATAAACCAGTTGTCGCTTTGAGTTCCACGAATCCAAGGAAATCTTCCCTGGTTGTGAAACTGTCTATGTCGACATATCGCACACAAAACGTAAGCTGCTCCTTCTTACTTTCATCTGTGGTTTCATCACATATTATTGAGAAGTATTTGGCTTTTTGTATACTACTCGTAATCTCCGAACGGATATAATCGCCAATGCATTCGATTATGTCGTTTTGGATTGTTTTGCTGATATGTGTACTGTTTTTTCTGCAAGTGGTAAGGTGCGTTTTCAAATCTTCATCACCAGCATCAATTCTAAAAGCCAATAGACTTTTGAAAACACCCTGGTTTCCTCTTAATGCATTTTCTTGCTCTTCCCTGCTGTTCAAATTGCCGTCATCCCTATGACCTCTCAAAGGCAGATTGTTATGGGCACAAAACAGTACGGTTTTTACTATAGGCTTCAAGCGTTTTAAATTTTGCTCTATTATAGAGGCTTTTCTAGCGTCTATCAGGAGGCCAACATGACTTACTGAACTTCCAGGAATAGGCTCCATGGATTGTTTAAAATGCAGGGCTTTTTCCACAGAAAATTGATGGTATTGGGTAGTTTGGTGATATTTTAGTTCTTCTGTAGCTTTCTTAAACTTAATCAACGGCTCCTTAACGAATGTTTTAAGCACCTGAAAATAAATAAACATCTTATTAAACTGCAATATAAAAAAAAATTTGACGCTCAATTAATATCCCAATTTAGGTGTTAAGAACCGGGTGGAACATTAGAAGCAAAAGTCTTTCGAAATAATTCAAACTAATTTATGTTGATATTCGAGGTTTTATCTTTTAACAGTATGCATGAGTTGCTTATTCCTTTGTATTACTTGATTTCGAATTGAGGTAATTTCAATAATTCATTAAAATTACCATTCTTCCTATTTTTATGGACTTTGCTTAGACAATTAAAAAAATAAATTTGTTATGAATAAATACAGCTTATGAATTTACTTGTCTAATATGATAACTTTTAGTTTACAAGCCTTAAACATATGTAAAAAATATGATGTATTGATGCCATCGACGTTAAAACTGTTAACATAGATATTTTGTCATTGATGTTTCAAAAATAATTAAAAATTAATTTAAATGAACTGTTTTAATAATAATTTTTCTATCTACGAGGTTGTTTTGGTCTATTTCTTCCTTTGGCTTGTGAATGATGGAAGCTTGATCGATATTGACATCGTGAAATGTATTCAGTGGGTCATGAGATTTGCGTAAAACCTAAAGCTGAGTTCGCACTAAGGCGCGGGGTTGCGCGATTCCCGTTTTTTAAAAGATCGCGGTCTTTCTTATCTTGAATTTTTCTATTTTTCAAATGTACTTAATAACGACAGTCAGTATAAATGAAATAGCCGAAAAGAACTTTTGACCACCACTTAATGGAAGAATCTAAGAAATAAACCAAAAAAAAAACAGAAAAAAAATATCGAGAAGAGCGCTTAAACTATTATTTTGCCTATAAAGAATATTGACACTATTAAAAAAAAAAATTCAATTCAATTCTGAAAAATGCCACTTATGAACTGATGGAATTTCTCACCTGATTTCCAATTCCAGCTCCAGTTGGTGCAAACAGAACGCACATTTTACAAAATCCACCAGACGAAAGCTCACTGTAAGCAAGCCAATTGTACTGCTCGAACCATTCTCGTCTAAATTTACGGTTCTGCTTTCCTTCAGCTCTTGTTGGAAAGCTATAACTCACCGGAGGCTTCCATGTTTCATTTAAATATTTCAGCTTTTTATCGTCATCTAAAATCTTTCCAACAGCTAATCCAATATCATATAATTGATAATTTGTTAAAGATGTTATATCAGTAGGATTCTAAAAAAAAAATACATTTATAAGTTAAGTAATTTAATATATTCCCTACAAATTATAATACATATTCCTATCTTAAAAATACATTCAAATAGAAATAATTTACCTGATACAAAAAATCTTGAATGTTCAAAACGGTTTAAATGCATTTAAAATGCAGTTGACACTCAATTTTACGAAACTCTATTTACGAACACTCACGATTTTAAGAATTATTCTCTAGAAAAAAAATTTAAAAATCTTAAATTTAAGCACTGTAATTTTTCATTATTTTTTATGGTTAAACCAATTTTCTGAAAACGAAACTATCTTTCTCATGCAAAAAGATAGTTATTTAATAATATATGAACAAATAAGATTCCTTTTCAAAGTTTTAGTAAATTTCAAAAAATTTGTCTAATTCATTAGCAAACATTCTAAATTCACACCTTTATTTTTTCAACTTATGAGAGTACCAATGTAGAAGAGAGAAAAAACTATAGTAGTATTGCAAAAAAAAAAAAAAAAAACCCTCAGTATAAAATGCTGAAACTTAACATGTGAAAAATAAATAAATGAATTAAAAATTGAACAAAGGCACCTGATTTTTATCAGATTGCTTTGAAATCACCTCATCTTTTGCCCATGTTTTGGGGTAAAAAAAAAAAAAAAAAGATTTTTCAATGCAAAAAAAAAAAAAGTGCAAGCTTATGGATGCAGAAATTCGTTAAACGTCTTAGACTCCATAATCTCACACTTTTTTTTACATTGAAAAAGGGGGTTCCTGCTAACATGACCCCCCCCCCATGTACCAGCAATCATGATTACTATTTTACTTATTTATGCTTTAAACGATAATTTTAATTTTATTTTTGTATATCAATATACAGTTGGTATGTTATAACATATTTAAAATATAGCTGAATTTTAAAGAAAATATATTTACTTGTTCTTTAGAAGTCTCACATCCAGCTGTACAGTTGTTCACATTCTCAACGTTAGATGTAGTCGGCATGCGTTGTAGTAGTCCATTATTAGAACACGGCTGTTTGGAATCTGATGGTATTTTATCGATACTAACTCCATCGTGTCCTTGGAAATCATCAGTTATATGCGTATTGCTTTTACTAAAATAATCTGTAAGTCGACGCTTCATATTCACTCGACAATACTTATATTTAAAATATCAAAACAATTGCGAAATAAATCAAGTCAAACACCAATTTTGCGCCCGCCCTTTAAAGCGCCAGTCCAACAAAATCGCCACATTTGTTTCTTAACAAAACTTCCAAGTGTGAAAAAACCAAGAATCCAAGTATGAATTTTAATACAAGCAATTCGTTAAAACAACAGTTCAATACTGCGACAACCGATGCCGCGTCCCAGAAAAACTTTTCCACAATTTTCCACCTTTTATTATTTTAACTAAATTTTCGCTCTTGGTGTTTCCTTATCAGTAACCTTAGCATATTATGAGCATTACTACTTCGTTGTGCTATTGCTGGTTGTTCAAAAGAGGAGTACTCAATGTTGTCTCTGGGCAGAAACAGCCTATTAAGAGTTCATTTACAATAAACATAAGTCCTAACGAGACACATGGTCAGCAATTCAACATTACAGAAAGGAACTATTGCTTTTTTTCTAGTCCGACTGCATATTCCTAATTCAGTGGGAGGGACTCTATTATCGGTTTCCGCGGAAATAGGGATGCACCATACCTGCTCCTGATGATACCTGTCAGTAGCCATTATGTATCGTCCTCTCCGGCTTGCTTAGTACACTTGCTTAATTTACTGCCTAAACGTTTTGAAAAGGATTAGTGAACGACAGGTTTTCATTCTGGATGTCGCGGGCTTCAAAGAAAGAACAGTGGTGTCCGTTGACAGGAAGAGAATTTAGTAAACATAATCCTAGCTTAAGTTTACAAAAGTGGTGCAGTAATGAAAATCGCTGAAATTTCATTTTCTATGAATGTAATTTTTAACCAAATGGTAAGGGTTGCTATAGTATCCTTAGCACCTCCCCCTCCTCCCCACTGCTCTACAGATCCACCATTGAAGCTGTATAAATTTTATGAAATATTACAAACTTAGTAAAAATATTAAAGTATTAAAAATATCTAAAACTGAAATTTTATCGAGTGTAAGTTCTGACCTCAAGGGGATACTATAGACCCCCTTAGCCCCCCCCCGCATAGATCTGCCAGTGAAATGTATAAATTTAATTTAATATAATACAAACATAAAATATCCATAAGTAGTGCAGTATTAAAAAATATAAAATTTCAGTTTTATCTAGTATAAGTTTTGACCTCATGGAGGTAGGGGGGGGGCTATACTCCCTTGCCCCCCCCCCCTCATAGATTCGCCACTGACGGCGTTAATTGGAAAGTAATAACTTCAGATTAAAAACCTCGATAGCAGAACAAAGTTATTGTCTCGAAGACTTTCCATGAAATTACAAATCGCATTGTAATCTGTTGTAAGTTTTAGCCAAATGGGAGAAGGGGTCACAGTCCCCTTACTACCCCCCCCCACCCCAAACTCGCCATTAATAAACCACCGTATATAGTGTGCATATTTAATAAAATATAATGCATGTTTGTAATTCGCAGAAGTATTGACGTATTTAAAATCTTCGAAATTTCGGTTTTATCTAGTGTAAATTTTGACCTTATGGGAGAGGAGGGGGGGGGGGGGGGGCTATAGCTCCCTTAGCCTTGGAATGATGTAAAATATATTACGGCTAACTTTCAGATTAAAAAATACCTCGATCGCAGAATGAAATTATTCCCTCTGAGCCGTTCCGTGCCATTGCAGATCACAATTTAATCTGTCGTAAGTTTTGACGAAATGAGAGAAGAAGCTACAGTCCCTTATGCCCTCTCCCATCCCCCATGTATACGCCGCTCTACATAGTGCTTCTATATTTATTTAAATATAATACAAACTTAAACATGTTACAATATCGCAGTATTAAAAATCTCTGAAATTTCGATTTTATCTAGTGTAAGTTCAGACCTCATGGGGGGGGGACTATAGCCCCTTTAGCCCCCCCCCCGTGGATCCGCCACTGATAGTGCTTCTATATTTATTTAAATATAATACAAACTTAAACATGTAACAATATTGCAGTATTAAAAATCTCTGAAATTTCGATTTTATCTAGTGTAAGTTCAGACCTCATGGGGGGGGGCTATAGCCCCCTTAGCCCCCCCCCGTGGATCCGCCACTGCGTGTAAGTGTAGGATATTGACGCAACCTCGAGACGGTTTTCGCTAGAGGAGCAGCGTCGTGAGGCTGCCGGTCGACGGTGGTGCTGCAGAGGGTGCTGGCGGGGAAATAAAATGATAGGAACATCATTCAAAGGTCAAGTGAGAACAATAAGCAATCGTGATTGCTCAAAAAAAAAAAAAAAAAAGACTGCACAAAAACAGGTGTATGAATTTTCAGATAGGCATAAAAAGAAAAAAAAAACTTCCGTAGTTTATACAGATTGGAAAGTTAATTCAATAGAAATATGAACGAATGCGATTGTAAACGATGCAGTTTATTGGGAACTAGCGGTACCCGCACAGCTTTGCGCGTAGTAGAAAATGGAAAGGTCATGTGGTTCGCCTGTATATTTACAAATAATGGTTGATGAATTTCTCCCCAATTTGCTATGTTTATTTGCTCGCCCTTGTTGCGATAGTTTGCTCGTGCACGATATGGTGATTTGCCCGTTCATGTTATGATAATTTACTTGGTAAAATGTTCTAAAATTAGAATAGAAAAATAACAAAATAACCAATTTTTTAAAAAAAATCGCTTCGAGGTGCACACCCCCATGCTGCAAACTAATCTTGTGCCGAATTTCATGAAAATCGGCAGAGCAGTTTAGGCTCCATGCTCGTCACAGAGATCCAGACAGAGATCCCAACGGAGATCCTGATATTCAGACAAACTTTGAGCTTTATTATTAGTAAAGATTACCCAAACTTAAATGTTTGGCAAAGGGAAAATTCTGTACTTCAGAGCCAGACTTCTTCAGTCCAAAAACGGCAGTTTTCAGGTTATTACTGTTGAATCTTATGCCGCATCACAACGTAATTCTGCGGAAAAAAAGTCCTTTATAATGATTAAAGAGCTCGATCCCCATCTTTTGTGTATGCACCAGACGATCGTTTTTTCGCCCTCCTGCAAAGTAGCAATACGGCTTACGTGAGTCTGGCTCTGACGTACAGAAATCTCAATTTAACGACTAAAAAACTCTAGATTTTACAAACACATAATCTACGAGCATTCCCATATACCTACATCTAATGAGAAGAAACATTCAACACCATGTTTCAAAAAATGACGAAAATCGCGCTTTTTTCGTCAATTATTTTTGCAGATTGAACAACATTCATTATTATGAACTAGAAAACCATCCCTCATGGTGTGACGGGTGCAAATTGCTTCTTTATTTGAAAGATTTCTAGTCAAATTTGACGTTTTCACATACTGGTAATTATCAAAGTAATGGAAACACTGTGATAATTGTGTTGGGAATCGCTACTCTGCCGTAAATGTTCTGTTAATAAAGGTGCCTTCGGGCTACAATCACTCACACGTGTGAATCCAGTTGGTGATTGAGTTCTGTGGTCACTTTTGCTTCTATTGTTTGCTTTTTAGACATTACAGTCCGCTTCAATACCCGTCGGTCTCTTTCACTGAGCTTTTCTGTCCGTCTACTATTTTGCTTTTCTGAGCTTGTCTTACCGTGCTGTGTGTATGTTGTCATAACTTTAGATACACTGTCAAAAAATTCCGAAACGTTACTGATTATTTCCTTGTAACGTTTCGGGATTTCAACGGTTTTTACCCACTTCTTGGAAAAAATCAAGGATCTTTATCAAAAAATTTCCTGAATTGCTACAAGTTGCACGAATGTAGCAATCTTTGTTGTAAAAAATATTTTTAGCTCCCAGTTTTAAGATTAGCTGAGAATATTTATAAGGTGTATTTGGCTTCAGTTTCATTATGGTTCGTCCATGCTGATTAAACTCCCAAAAGGAGCGAATAAGTATGGACTACGTTTCTGTCTCAGCTTTGGCCATGTTTCCAATACTGGTTTTGTAACTTTCTTGATAAATCAGGAAGGGGACATGCTGTTATATTATACCTACCAGAGACACAACTGGCTTTAAACGGGAAGATTTCTGAGTTTTTCAGGAAGCTTCCAGGATAATATCAGGAGGGTTACTGAATTTTAGCGGAAAACTTTCCTGGCTTTTTCAAGATATGTTACTGGCAGAAATTGGGCATATCAGCTGCCCATTATTTTCCAGGAACGTTTCTGAATCGTTTTTACAGTGTAGAAACGCTAAAAAGTTGAGATTTTTCTGTTACACTTATTCCAACTAGACGCGCTTCAACAATTTGTCCTCTTTTAAAATTTGAGAAGTCCGACATTTTACGCGCTTGAAAATAATCCAAAACTTCCAGAACTTCAATTAAGCCACCATATACTACCAGAATATGTACATTGCTATTTATAAAAAAAAAAAAAAAAAATCAGAATTCTACTTTTATTCTTTATTACTTACGAAGCACATTCAAAAATCACTTTTATTCACAGGTGTTTTCGTTATTTTGATAACTACCTGTATATATGAGAGAGTAATGTTTAATGTTGATCGAAAAAATAAATAAATAAATGAATAATTAAATTCACCATTGGGTTTCAAGACAGGATATATTTTTCGAGCTTACACATTGGTAGAATTCTTCTTTATTTGGCTTTATTTCGATAATAGAGACTTTGAACATTGGTAACAAATTAAAACACAAAGCTGTAAACATAAAGTGTAAATGGTGAAAATGGCATCTTAATTACCGCCTTCTTTTTTATGGATATATCGTATTATCTTATCTAGAAAATCACCAGCCATAATAGGAAGGGTGCGAATTTCTTCTTCATTCATATTAAGTCACATGACTGTACTTATTCGTTACTACTTTGACAGCAGGCTTTTTACTTCCTTTTACAAAAAAGGAAGTAATTGCATTCACAAAAAAGATTTCACTCAAAAATCGACCTTCATTTCCATTTTACTCACCCCCGAATGAATGTTGACTTTTTTTTTCGACTCGACCACACGTGAATAAGTGCCTAAGAACGTATAGACACCCGAAATATCCATTTTGACGATCCCCGAGTTAATTACAACGAGTTTTCTCGTGATATCTGTATGTACGTATGTATGTCGCATAACTCAAGAACGGTATGTCCTAGAAAGTTGAAATTTGGTACGTAGACTCCTAGTAGGGTGTGGTTGTGCACCTCCCCTTTTGGCTGCATTCAGGTGTTTCTAAATTGGTCTTTCCCCCCTTTTTTGGGTTGGAAATCATTGTTAATTTCGATGTAAACTCAAGTAGTGTTATAATTTGGTGGACACTTGGCGATATATCGCCAGTCTTTTGATCGCCAAGTTTTGCCACCAACTTGGCGAAAAATTTGGCGATTTTTTTTCTTTTTAATGGTTTTAATTTGGCCACTGTTGGTGATATTTAGAGAGTAAACTATTGAATCACATTAAAAATACCAATAATGGGGAAATGACATGAAATTGGAGTAAAAGGAAGTCATATGATGCACACATCAGCCCATTTTTTATTATTTTTACTAATTTATTGCCAACATACATTTCGAGTTCGTGTACTTAGCCACACAGGGCCCATTTATGAACTGACGTACAATATGACAGATAGCGCAACACAGGTACATAGTGTAAGACAGAACTAACAGCACATCAGAAGCTACGACCAGGGCAAAGGGCAGGTATCGAACCCAACACCTCGGGATTACCGCTACAGCAGGCTATGATCGGGCAAACATGCGTTACATACAACAAATGAATGACTAAAAAAAAACACATGTACATTAAAAAAAAAAGCATTATTGCAATTCTGTCTTTAAACTTGCCGCATTATAAGACAAAAGTCCCGAGTAAGGAAAATTTAGGAGGTCTCAGAGCCCTCCCAAGAATCGGGGCAACCTGCCACAAGGCCGTAGCCAGGATATATTTTCGAAGAGGGACATGGTCGGAGTCAAAAGGTGGTTCCAAACTTGTAATCAAGGGGGGAAATAGCACTTAAAAATTATGTTTATTATGTTGTTTTCAAAAATCTAAAAAAAATTGTAATTAAAAAAACAGTATCAAATAATTGTTTTACTAATTAATTACAGTATACTCCCGATTATCCGGTTTGCGGATTATCCGTGCATCATTTCGGAATCACACTTTTCTAAAGCTTCGATGATGTTATCGATAACATCATTGAGGAAGTTAAAGAAATCGAAGGTTTCAAATCTATTGACGCTGAAAATGTCAAAGAGTGGTTTAAAAGCGACGAATGTGAATCAGGATCTATAATATCAGGATGTCTAACTGACGAAAATATCATTGAACTTGTTACTGAATCAAACGCAAGTGATGATACCGAAAACGAAGATGAAGAACATGATGAAAATACAATTTTACATTCTACTGCTCTACAATCTGTAGAACATTTATTGGATTACATGAGTGAAAGTTACGGAGAAATAATTGCAGTAAGAATTTCGTACGGACATACACAACAATTTAAACAAACAAAGAAAACAAAAATATATCACCGATTTTTTTTAAGCAATACATTTCGAAGAAAATTTCCTGGTTTGTGTGAGTATATACATTGTTTTTTCTAATTTCCCCTTAAATAGTTACCCTGCATATTCCTTAAATGATTTTTCGGATTATCCGTGTTTTTCGATTATCCGTGCTACGCCGCCCGGTGATTAGCACGGATAATCGGGAGTACACTGTAGTTCTTTAATATTTAATACTTTATATTACACCAGAATTATTCATTAGAGAGTAATGATACTTTTTTATACGATCTACATCACTATCTGCTGATGACTATCCGACTCAGCAAAATTAGAGGATTGCATACACTTATACGGTCTATAATACATCATACTGGGTTTATTTCATGTTTACAACTACAAATGCATGCGACGGGGGATTTTAGAATAACTTTCGGGCAAATAAGTAAAAATAGTCACAATTGAAAAATAATCTAAAATTCCCACAGCAAAAAAATAAATCAATATTCTTAAAGTCTACAAATGCATTAATCTGCATTAATTCATTAAAATCTACCAAAATAAGCATTTAATCAAAACTATGATTGGATTGAAAATGGTAGTTTTGAGCACGTGAATCTCATACAGTCTCTTGTTGAAGTGTATATCAAAGAATGTTTTTAAAATATTATTCGTAATAAGAGTCATTAACATTCCGTGATGGACAAAGATGTAAAAAAATTACGACTTTTTGAATTTTTTTTTTAAATATGTATATGGGTGTGGAGGGTTGAGGAGGAGAAGGGGTCTGAGTCTGTCTGAAGGAAGATTTGTATAACAAGGTCAAGTGAAGCAGTAGTAATGGGGGAAGAGTTTTAATTAATTAGTCTTCGTTTCCTTATTTTTTGGAGAAAGGTAAAAATTTCGGGGGAGGATTTGTCCCGACGGTCCTGACCTGACAGTTTTATTGTATGAGGTGAATCCGAATGATCAGAGTTTATTGTTTAAGGCTTTTGTAGTCGTTCTATTAAGTTGTATTGCGTCAAGTTAATTCGAACTCGCGACGATCTATTGTTGTACAGCACAAAGCTATTAAATAGGATAATACAATTGCGCACACTGTTAAAAATTCAGGAAGATTTTCTGGTAATTGTTACTGCAAAATAGCGGACTTAACGCATCGCTGATTTTTACGGTAATTTATACCGGAAAAATAAGCGATCCCAGCTCCAATTGGTTGCTGTGGCCTACTGAGGAAACCGTAAAATTTTACAGTAACATTTGATTTTTACGGTAATAGTTACTGGCAACATGGATGCCAGTAACAATTACCGTAAATTTTCCGGAAATTTTTTAACAGTGCAGGAGATGAAACAAAACGAGAGTTCAAGATACAACAAAAAGGAGCAGACACAAGTTCTATTATAAAACGTTACTGTATAAGATAACTGCTCTATTGGTTGAGATAAGTTCTACTGAATAAGATAAAATAAGTTCCGTTACATGCATAAGATGAATCCAAATTCACCACGTTCTACTGGATGTTAAATAAAATACTTGTTCTATTAGATAGTGTATAAAATAATTGTTCTATCGTACGGGATATCGTAAGTTTAATAGGGTAGAAGGTTAATCCAAAGTCGCCTAATTCGTTATACAAGGATATTTGCACAAGGCACTGGTCTCAAAAAGTTAAGGTACAGCCGGTTTTTTGCGTCTAATTTGTAAATGAATGACTGTAGAAACAAAAAATTTTTGGAGGATATGTACATTAAACAGTTTTTTATTGGATGCGTCATAGAAATTTGTATAAGTGTATTGCAAAAACGATTTATAACAAAAAAAAAAAAAGCAGTTTTTGCGGAAAAGTCCATTTTTGAAGAAAACAGAACATCACATTATTAAGCAGTAAAACGTCATAGAAACAATACAAACGAGCAGATGTGTGCATCACATGACTTCCTTTCACTCGAATTTAATGTCATTTTCTCATTATTGGCAGTTTTAATGTGATTCAATAGTTTACTCTCTAAATATCACCACCAGTGGACAAATTGAAATCAGATTTTAAAAAAAAATCGCCAAATTTGTCGCTAAGTGGGCGACAAAACTTGGCGACCAAAAGACTGGCGATATATCGCCAAGTGTCCAACAAATTATAATACCACTTGAGTTCACATCGAAATTAACAATGATTTTCCCCCAAAAGGGGCAAAACACCCCCTTTGGAGCATCCGAATGTAACCAAAAAAGGAGGTGCACAACTAGAACCCACTAGGAATCTAAGTACCAAATTTCAACTTTCTAGGACATTCCGTTCTTGAGTTGCGCGACATACATATACACATACACACATATGCACATACAGACGTCACGAGAAAACTAGTTGTAATTAACTCGGGAAACGTCAAAATGGTTATTTCGGGCGTCTATACGTTCTTAGGCATGTATCCACGTGTGGTCGAGTCAAAAAAAAAAAAAAAAAAAAACAACATTTATTCACTCGGGGATCGTCAAAATGGATATTTTGGGTGTCTGTAAAAATAAACTCAACATTCATTTGGGGATGAGCAAAATGGAAATGAAGGCTGATTTTTGAGTGAACATATTTTCGCGAATACAATACTTCCTTTTTTGTGAAAGGAAGTAAAAAGGGTTCTAATAAGGAATGTGTCTCCCCTAACTTGAATGCATTGGCGGCATCGATTTTCCATGATGTTTATTAAGTTGTCGGACACCGGAATAAGACGACCAGACACGGAGTAAGCCTTGTTCCAGCTCACGTAAGGACCTTGGAGGAGGATTTAAAGCAGTAACCTGTCTGCCAAGATAGTCCGAAAATATTACGAGATCCGGCTGCAAAATTCTGCACTCATCGAGTATAAAGTCAAAATCAAATTTTTATATTACACTAGCTGCGTCGCCCGGCTTTGCACGGTCCATGTCGAAAATAAAAATTAGGTCAAGTGATGCAAGTCCAACACTCAGGCTTCAACCAAAAAAAAACAAACCAAAAAAACAGTGAAATTTTGCTGCAGATTGCGGAAATAACCTCAAAAAGTAAACGTTTTAAATCCCCTGTGTATGTGTGTGTGTGTTTGTGTTACCACAGGAAAAGCCTCAAAACAAAAACAAGAATTTTTCCTTTTCATATTCGAGAAAAAATAGTGGCAACAGATCTTTCCTTCACCGCTATACATTTTAATAAAAGCATTGTTGCGAAAATTTGAGATGAGGCACTTAATAATCATTTGAATGGAGGAAAGCCTTCGAAAAATAGGGATTTGATTTTGAAATCTAAGAGTCATAATGAATAGTCTTTAATGGATATCTCCGCTAATGATTATCGGAGGATTAAAAAATTAATATTGTTTGATATTTCGGGGTAAAAATGACGCATTTGTTATTAAAATAAACTATACTCTATTCCAAAGAAATAGACCCAAAGAGCTTGAAAAGTTATGGTTGCCGTTGCGCAACTGGCCGCTACCTATTCCCAGTCACATGTAAACGGGTACTATTGGTCATCATTTGTATATCAAATTAAAGCTAATTTCTTTCTGAACGTGATAAACTAAGGTTGTCTATGTAAAAATGATCGCAAGTGGGGGTTGCCAGCTGTTGAAGATTGCTTAGCGCTTTACAATATTCGTTCGACAAGGATGGCGATAACCAACTCTACGCATCGCGTATTCAGAGGGGGGGGGGGGGCAAGGTTGGGCAGCTCCCCCCCCCAACAACTTGCTTGAGGGTCAATTGAGGATCCTTATGTCATTGTTATCTTTCGCAATTCCGACATTTACGACACCACAAATATTCTTCTGGACCAGCAGAAGTTGTACATTATTGAATTTTGATAAAATGATGTTATAATAAAAAATTTAAATTATCTGAGAAAACATTTGCTATCATTTCGGAAAAGAAACCTTTTCTCTTGGTAATTTAGTAAAATAGCCTTTCAAAGGAAAAGATTCTGAAAAACAACTAATGACACCGCTACTTTTCTCCCCCCCCCTCTCCCTCTTCCACCTAAACTTTTTCACTTTTCTGTTTTCCTCTCCTCCCCCCCCACGTCCAGGTGTCAGCCACGCGCAATATGTTTCAAAAAACATAACAACAGCTGCCTTTATTATGTCTTTGATGCCAGGGAAATACATTTGAAAAAAAAAACAGAGTCGCAACAAATGATCAACTATATTGATACAACATAAACACTCAGAAACAGACATCCGCCAAAGGTATTAGAGATTATGTAAATAAACGAGGTACGACTTTTATTAAACCAGCAGTAAGCGAGTTATTAAAGTTCATGTTCCGTTTCTTTTTATTAGAGAGTTAAATCTTGCCAACCAGCATACAAAAAAAAAAAAAAAAATTAATTTGAATTTTGACCTCTTGAATTCAAATTATGTTTTTCGCAATCACGAGTGTGTATGTGTGTATGTAGGCGTGTGTGTTTATGTGTGTATTGGGGGTATGTGTGTTTGTGTGTAGGGGGTGTGTGTAGGTATGTGTGTTTGTGTTTGTGTGCAGGTATGAGTGTGTGGGTAGTTGTGTGTATGAGTGTTTGTGTGTGGTGGGGAATGTGTATGTGTGTGTAGGCATATGTGTTTGTGTCTGTGAGCAGGTATGAGTGTGATGAGTGCGTGGGTAGTTGTGTGTAGGGGGTGTGTGCATGTGTAGGTGTCTGTATGTATGCGTGAGTGTGTATGTGTTTGTGTGTGTAGGTGTATGTATTTGTGTGTGTGCGTGCGTGCGTGTATGTGTGTATGCGTGCAGTTGTGTATGTATGCGCGTGTGTCTGTAACATATGGATGCAACCTGGAGACGGCTTTCGCTGTAGGAGCAGCATCGTGAGGAGCCGGTCGACGGTGATGCTGCAGAGGGTGCTGGCGGAAAATAAAATGATAGCACATCAAAACAGTCAAATGAAAGCAATAAGCAATCGTGATTACTCAAAAAAAAAAGCATCATTTGCAAACCAAAAGCTGTTAGTCGCTGTTTGCATCAATTTTGAATGCATTAAGCGCTTTTTTTTCTCGATTTTTATGGGTTTGAATCAAAGGTTACTAAACAATTATTTCAAATTACTTCGTGCGAACTTTTTTGTGAGATTAAGTTCTTGATACTATTTGACTATTAATTTCTTCAAACTTTTATTTTATTTTTTATTAAAATATCTCATGTGGTTTTGTAAAAAAATAAATCATAGATCCTATTGTTAAATACTCATTCCAAAATATTAATTTTAACTAATAGGTAGAGCACTATTTCCTTGAAAATGTTAAGCGTTTGATTACTTTTGGGAGCCATTGTACAAATCATTATATATGAAATAAAATATTATTATTATTTTATTTTCCAAAGTATATTTATTTATTTAATTTTTTAATTTTGGCAACGGAGAAAAGAAAAAATCCGCAGCGATTTATTTTACCCAACGAACAACAAACGATTTTTTTCTTTTTTATTAATATGAAATGTATTTTTATTATTTTAATATGCTGTTTATTTTTTATTCTTTACTTTCTTTTCTTTTCTTTTTTTTTTTTTTGAGAACGATGAAAGAATTTGTGTATGGAAAAAATAATGCATTAGCTTCATTGTTTAAAAGGTCCTATTATATACTGCTGATCCTATCTTTTAAAAATTTGAGTAATTTATGCAAAATTAATGCATTATTTTCCAAAAGATTTAACATTTCTGCAAACAGATGTCGTTTCAAGGAACTAAATGATTTTTTTTGGAACAAAAAGCGAATTCTTGCAATACTTTTATACTTTTATTAAAATACAAAATATTTAATTTAAATGAATTCAAACTCTTACACATGATTTTGTTTTAAATATAAATGAGTTGTGTGTGTATGAAATTCCCAGCATGAGTGTGTGAATAACCTAATGTTGAATTTTAACAGGCCTAGAAAATTAAATACTCACAGAACATTACAGACAGTGAAATTACAGAATCACAAATGAAAGTTTCAGTAAATTCCGTCATTCACGGGAAACTTCAAAACAGAAGAATAGAAGGAATAAGGAACGGAATTTCCGCAATAATTTCCCCGGAAGAATATTGCTGACAACGCTGCTGACGTTTTATTTTTTCCGTCAGTTGAAGGAAATTTCTTTAAACGGTACAAACATAACTTATGTTATTTTTGTATTTTATGACCGGGCCCTATTGCTGTGGCTGGGGTGCACCCAAGAGCAATGGCGTACCCCTCCGAAATACTTCGGATCCCCCACCCCCCGCCAAAATAAATAAATAAATAAATAAAGCCGAATAAAAACCTCGTAGTCTCGAGTTTGAAGGTTTACTATTAAAGTGCTTGATAAATGATGCAGATCCAAATCCCAACTTTAAAAAGGTCTGCATTAAAGCTTAAAACACCAAAATCACATTCTAAATTTAAAAAAATTTCATTACTTATTCTTTTGTATAGCTGCATTGAGTTATCCTCATATGTAATTGAAAATAAAACTTTTGATGGAGAAAAACTACCATTGTAGGAATTTGGAAAAGAATCATCAGAGAAACATTATTCGAATAAAATAATAGTTTAAAAAAACTAAAAAAACACGCTTTCGTAGCAAAGTGAACTAAAAAGTGAAAAATAATCTTTGGATGATATTAGTTGACCAATCACTTAATTTTAATGTAATACGAAAAAGCGTGGGGTGCTGTCTATTTACATTTTTGCTTGGACAACAAATGGAAGACATTCAAGCCCCCCACGCTTTTTTGTATTCCATTAAAATTAAGTGATTGGTCAACTACTATCATCCAAAGATTATTTTTCACTTTTTAGTTCATTTTGCTACGAAAGCGTGTTTTTTTAGTTTTTTTAAACTATTATTTTATTTTTCCGTTTTTTAGTCTTACAGTTGAAATATTTATCCAGAATTGACGAAATTATTTATAAAACGAGTGCGAGGTAATATCTTAAAGTTAAGACAAGGGCATCCCGATGGAAAGCTACTGTGAGTCATCGATGTATGTTTGCGGAAATCATATTTTTATTACTTTGAAAATTTGAGATGCATTTGAATAAAAGTTTTGTTCAACAATGGTCTGATCAGCAATGAATTTCCAATGGAAGACTCACCTACATTTTGGCATGAAATTAGTTAAAAACAATTATATTTCATGTTCTAATTACCTTGGAACATTGGAACAAACTTTGTCTGATGCAGAAAAATTAAAGGTTTTTGTAGATATTTTTAAATAATTTTTGCGAGCATTTTTTAATGTATTTTTAAAATTTTTTCCTTTTTCACATTGTTGGATTTATGCCAAAATATGGATTAAAATTGGAGGAAACTAACAATGAAAAGAGTTAATTAATTAATTTGATTATAGAATATCGCATTGTCATCGGGTCTGAGGTCGTGTGCCAAATTTCAAAAGAATCCGATCGCAGGAAGTGGGCGAGATTTGAGCTGCAAGATTCCGTTACAAGATACATACATACACACATACATACAGGTGAAGCTAATAAAAGCGTGTTAAAAATATTAAATACAATTGGAAGAGATTAAGCTTTTTTGAATAATTATGACCACACAATACCCTCATATATATATATAATAGCCAATGATCGAGTAAAGCTGAAGTCATCAACACTGAAACTCACGCCACGGGATGTTTGGTAATGTTTTAGTAATGTTTGTCACGCAGGGAAGTGCTTATTTTTACAGAGCTGAACTGGATCCGGTCACTTAACTGTTTCACTGGTAAGACTGTGTCATTTCAGGGGAATGAAGAAACGAAAACAATGAGTTACAATTTCAACTACCAAACAATTACCAAACAGGCAATGGCTTCGTTCAAATGTAGAAGCAATTTTCTCCCGTCATAACTTGACGAGTGATTTTCTAGTTAAAATATTAAAAAGTGGATAGGTGTTTAAATCTCCAATGCGAACCCTTTGAAAAATTTTCGCTTTCTTTTTTGAGCAATCACGATTGCTTATTGTTCTCATTTGACTGTTTTGAATTCCTATGATTTTATTTTCCCTCGCCACCCTCTGCAGCACCACCGTCGACCGTCCTCACGATGCTGCTCCTATAGCGAAAGCCGGCTCCATATCCTACACACACACGCATACATACATATATACACACATACATACACACACACATACATCTACACACACATACACACCCACACCTACACATACATACTTACACACACATACATACCTACACACACATACATACCTACACACGCATACACACCCACACCTACACATACATACTTACACACACATACACCTACACATACATACCTACACACACATACACCTACATACCTACACACACGCATACACACCCACACCTACACACATATACACCTACATACACATACCTACACACACATACACACCTATACACAGACACACACTCGTGATTGCGAAAAACATAATTTGAATTCCAAATGTCAAAATTCAAATTAATTTTTAAATTTTTTACTATACTTTTTTTTTTCAGCAAGCTCTTCAATTCCAGGAGTCGGTCCCTATTTCTTTAAGCTCTGGCAGCGGAATCGGAGTCAGACTGGTTTTGCGGTATAGGAGTCGGAGTCTTAACGTATTGGTGAGTCGATTTCTTATGACGCTGGGTGAAGCGACAATAGACCCGCAGACGATTGTTATTTTCTTTTGACAAACAGGTTGCCCAAATTCGGCTCGAATGAAAGGAACACTACTAATTGGAAGAAGCGAGCCCCGATCTATGAAGCGCCGGTTAATAACTCGGTAATCACTGTCTCGCGGTTCCTCTTTTTCAATGGCGTAGCAAATTATATGTACATTTTCTTCTTTTTTTTTGAGCAAAAAGACAGAAAAAAAACTCCATCACAGTTTTATGATGGACAATGTGAAGAAGTCATATTAGACTGTAAGCAAGGTTTATGGTTTTTACGTAATCTGTGATAATTTGATTACAAAACTAAAATTCAGGATGACAGCCTATGATGGCATATTAAAGAAATTTTCTTGCTTATCTGGATGCGACAAGCAAAATATTCGAGAAAGTGCAAAAGATCTTCAAATATCTTACTCCTGTGGTTTGCAGGAATCTTTTCCTGATGAATTTATTCGTATTAGTTCAATCATCGGAAAAGAAAGTTTAATGACTGAAAAGTTAAAAAAAACCCATAAACTTGGTACATGGATACTTCTGCCAACGTAGATACAGCCCTGAAATTGTTTTTGACTTTGCCAATCTCCAGTTGTAGTGAAGAACGATCATTTTCGCTATTGAAGAGAACTAAGTACTCTCATTTCTGATAGTAAATTATCTTCATTAGCTCTATTATCAATAGAAAGAAGTTCGACCGCAAAACTTGCTTATTGGGACATTATAGAAGAATTTACTACAAGAAAACAAAGGAACGCAGAAAGCACATTTTGATTTACCTTAACCACCACAGTTTCTCCATCTGCGATTGTAAAAATATTTCTTACAAGAAAATCAGGAATTTATTTTAGAGTTTTCTTTCTATCAAAATAATATCCAAAAATTACCGTCATATTTTTTGGGGAGGGGGAGGGGGGGCACCATATTTTTCAGTGCCCCGGGGCACCCAAGTGTGTAAATCGGTCCCTGAGTAATTATATATATTCAACGCTGTGGCGCACACAGAAATTTTACAAGGGGAGGGTCCGAGGTCGAAAGCCTCATTCTTATATTATATCCCAATACGCCGTCAAGCATATCGATTTCATTTTGTCGATTCGCGAGAACGAAAAACAGTAAAAAATAAACTATTGAATAAATAATTAGCATTTTGTAATGACACGTGCTTAAATAAATTACCAGAAAGCAAAATAACTGTCGCTTTTATTTTTCGCAAAATTAAACTAGTATGTTGTGGCCATCACGAAACTTTCTTCTATATTTTTCTTTTTTTTTTTTCTGATCCCTCCCCATGCTTGACGAGGAAGCAATATTCCCAACAAAAACAAAATGACACATGCAAAAACTTGACGACTATCCCAATGTCTGAATTATTGCAAAAGCAAAGCAAAGAGCGAAAATTGAAAGTTATTTTAAAAGCCCTGCTTGAATTAATTACAAATATTTTATTTGTTAACAAACATAAGATGGCAACAGTTAAAAATTTTAAATCATTGAGATAATATTTCCGATCATTTCCATACAATTAAAATCACGAGAAATACGCAGACGACAATCTATTACGATTTATCTTTCTTATTGTTGCATTAATAAAGCTATTTTTATTCGCAAAAAAAAAAAAAAAAAAAAATAATCAACACCTCTTGGAGCGATTGGCGTCAAAATTGAACCAAAGCCTGTTTACGTATGGATTCACATATATTCCAAATTTCAACCAGAACGTAGCATTACTTCTTGAGATAGGGCACTCACAATGGAAAAAAAGAACGGGCGATTGCGCTACCCCCCTTTTTAGCTGTTGACACCAAAATAAAATCAGCTCTTATACCCACTATGGGCTACTTGTCAAAAAAATTTTGTTTGATTCCGTTCGTTATTTCTTGAGATACAGCAGTCACAATTGACGACAAAAAACGTTCTATAACTCAACCCCCGTTTGAGTTATTGACACCAAAATTGAATCAGCACCTGTTCCTGTTAATGGCAACATATGGACCAAATTTTGTTTGATTTCGCCAGTTACTTCCTGAGGAATAGCAATCACGCATAACTCAAAAAACGTCCCATTGCTCCACCCCCCTTGGAGGAATTCGCGCCAAAAACCAATGGGCACAAGTTCACATAGGGGCACATATGTGTACCAAATTTCGTTCAATTTCATGCGATAGTTTTTGCTGTAGAGCGGCCACAAAAAACTGGTCACACACAGACGTGACACACACACACAGACAGACATTTTCCAAAAATAGTCGAAATGGACTCAGCACACCTCAAAACGTTCGAATCCGTCAAAATTCGAAATTCGAAAATTTGCACGAATCCAATACTTTCTTCTATGTATTAGATATAGAAGAAAGTAAAAATGGATTCAACAAAGCGAATTAATCCTTGTAGAAGCGCCATATGGCCATAGAACTTGAACGAATCTCATTTTAATCTATAAATACAAAACTGAAAACATGGTTATTACAGTGTGTTCATTTATAATCACCATTCTGTTTCTTTTAGACAATTTGTTGTAAGAAAAGTGCACAATATTTAAAAATATCTCTTAACACGAGGTTTTCATTTTTTCACTTATTAGAACTGAAATTATTGCTTCCTTTTCAGAAAGTATTTTACGTACGAAATACATAGAAATGTAATATTCTATGTATTGATAGGGGGGGGGGGGGAAGCAAGACCTATGGGAGGGGTCAGGACCCCCTGCCTTGTGTGCGCCACTGTGCAAGAGCCTAAAATTGTGCGTTTCAGCCTTTAATTTCGAAAAAATTCATATGCCCCCCCCCCCTCAAAAAATAAAAAAAAATCTCTCTACGCCACTGTGCTCAACCTACGGCAAGCGAAGTTGAACCGTGTGTCCCGTCGTTACCTTCAGTGTTGCAAATTGAACACGTTTGATTTATTGTTTTGACACAGCATTACAAAAATATTTCGCTCCTGTTGGTGAGAATTTCAACACCACGAAGGACTTACGCGAGTGAGCTGAAAATTGCAGGAAATGCAAAGTAGGGCATGATATTAGAACTGCAGATCGGTAGCGCATGCGTATGCTGAGTAGCGCCCTCTGAACGGCGGATCGAACCAAATTATTTGCATTCTGTTAATTTATTAATCTATAATTTAAAACTGCGTTCGTTCAGTTGATTCATTGTGATTTTAATTTGAGGTTGCCAAAATAAATGCACCTTAATTGAAAAAAAAAAAAAATCATTATTTTGTGTCTCCTGGATTCTTTTCGGTTATTGGTATCAAATTGTATTTGTCCCAAATTGATCACATTAAGCGGCGCCTACTTCATTTATAAATACTAGAAACGAGGTTGGATCCCATTCATTCTGTCTTGGAACCAAAATGTCGGATAAGTCAGCCTGTCCTTTTCAAGGGGCTCTAACATGGAGTCTATAAGCGCATTTCTTACATCTCCATGGGCTCTAATTCTATGTGTGTGCGTGCCCTTTTTCTTTTTTTTTTCCCCACTTAGTACCCAAGGGGTTCGCCAACTTCTTTCGCAGTGTGGAAGGAGTTCGCAAGGAGGAAGAGGAAACACGGAAGGAACGGAAATGGAATAAGGATTTTCATTCATGGCGCCATCTATGGAGCGTCCGTGGAATGAATCTCTAATTTTATATTCATCAACTACTATTTCGCTTCTAGTCGTTATTATTATTTCTTAAAACAATTGTGGAGGGGAAAATAAATACATAAAATTTCATTCTAGAAATGTTCAAAGAGCATTTATGAGTGAATTTCTCAATTCCTGCCGGACAAGAACTTCTTGACAACACACAGCTCCAAATGAAAAAAAAAAATCTTGTAGGCAATAAAATTGCCTACAAGATTTTTATTTATTTTGGCAAATTTTTTATTTATTTTTTTGCCTGTAGGCAAAAAAATTGCCTACAAGTTTTTTTTTTTTTTCAAAATTCAATATCCAACAATGTGGAAAAGTAGCTAAACTATTTCTGCTCTGCGTTTTCATCTGGAAGGTCCCTCTGAAGTTTAAACATTACAAGGGTGCCCACCTGTGGGGAGGGGGGGGGGGGAGGTCATGGCGTAGATTGCGCCATTGAAATTTTAAGGGAGGTTGTTTTTAAGGGTATTTTTTACTTTTTGGTGGGGGGGGGGGGGGGGGAGATTTTGTTTCATTTTACTTTTAGTAGGGTAGATTGGGCGAAGAAACTGTCCTGTTCAAACTTAAATTCTATATAAAAAAAAAAACAAATTAGTTTATTTTGTACCTCCTTCTTTTGAAGTTTGTGCAACCTTACCCCCCCCCCCCCCCCCCTTAACAAAGTTCTAGCTACGTGCCTGTTTCTTACATTTGACATTCATTTCTTGGAAGGGTAGAAAAGTGGTAACTTTTATTTGAAAGTTGAAGTTAAAATAATTTTGGTTAAATTGCTCATCTTGAGGGGCTTGTTGACCTGAACTCGGCCATGTGCAGTAACTGCAAAATTTTCATTTTTGTGCATTTTTGTCATCTATTGTATGTTATCTACATCATACAAGCTCGCTTATTTGGTTTCCGTGGAAAAAATTCCATGGAAGGAAATTCCGTCCAATTCCAATTTTTTCCCCCATTAGTATTGAATCCACCACACATATCTCAAAAACCCTTATATCTCTTCAAATATCCCGAAAACCCTTATATCTCTTTAAATATCCCGAAAACCCTTATTTCTCTTTAAATATCCCGAAAACCCTTATATCTCTTTAAATATCCCGAAAACCCTTATATCTCTTCAAATATCTCGAAAACTCTTATCTCTTCAAATATCTCGAAAACTCTTATATCTCTTCAAATATCTCGAAAACTCATTTCTGCAGATACTGCAGTTTACCTGCACACGGCAGACTGTATAACCCCTCCCTCCCTCTCCCATTATATTTGAGAAAAAAAGATACATGGTTTGGAAATGATGTATGGCTCTGTGCAGGGGCAGATACAGGGGGAGGATCGTGGGGTCAGGATCCACCCCCTAAACTGTTGACAATATCACCCATGCTTCATTATTGCATATTGTTACAAATTCTGTAAATAGTAATTATTTTTATGATTAATTTGTCGTAATCTAGCTAAATTTGGAGTTTGTTAAATTATCTTTCATCTAGAATTATTGTAGTAACGTAACCTGTAAATAGTTTCTTGTAATGAATACACAGCCCCGTACACTCGGCTGAAGTATACGGTCCCCTCATTTCTGAATGATAAAATTTGTGAATGAAAAAAAAATAAAACTAACGGTCTATACGATTTTCGGGAATCTTTTGGAACATCTGAGAGGTCTCTTTCGATGGCTATAAAAAGCCGTCCCGCATGATAAAAAGTCAGTCTTGATTGAGAATTTGTACTGAGAGCGTATTTGCTCTGTTTATTGCGAGGCATTTCGCTGTGTTGTTTCGCGTATTTGGGATGTAAATATGTGTATAACCGTTGAGTTTACGGTGTTGATTGATATTTGCTTAATTGCAGATGATTAATTCAGCAGTTGTTGACGATCTCTCCTGTACATAGTGTAAATAAATCTCCTGTGTTTTTCTCAAGAAAGTCTGAAGCTGCACCTGAATCTTTAACAATATGATCAAAATTTAACATTTGCATGCAAAATGGATGGATGTGGAATATCATGCATATATCGTCCCCTCAGAGCAGCAGTACGATATCTTAAGTGTTTTTTTCTGGGATTAGATATCTTACTGTTGCTTTAAGGCAACGATATACTGTCACACATAGTGCTCAGGGCTGCTCACCACCCCCTCCAATGGTGGAAATTCCACAATCTCCCTCCAAATTCTTCTCAATCCACTTTCCCTTTTTGGGTCATTCCATGTCAAATCAACCAAAAAAAAAAAAATTATTTTCAAATTTACCACCTCGGATTTTCATGAAAATTTCAGGGATTATACTGTTTGACATTCTAAATTCAGATCTACATTAAAAAAAAAATTAATCTCTTTTGGTTAATGAGTTATTAATCTTTTAAATCTGTAAAAAAAACATGTTTTTTACTATATATTATTATAATATATTATATATATATATATATATATATATATATATATATATATATATATATATATTTTTTTATTAGACATTTTTTAGATTATTTTTCTTTTACTTTTTTAAAATCATATTTTTTTAAAATTAATCTCTTACTTTTTAAAAATTACTTTTATTTTAAATTTTCTTTAAAATTGTTTTTTAATTTTATTTTTAATTAAGCAATTTCTAATTTGGCAATTCAAAATAATGATATAAATTAAAATATAATTAAAAATTGAAAATGAAATGCATTAAAACCATTTAAAGAACAGGCAGATCATGCAGCAGCTTGTTTACACACGTGTTGAAATACTCCCTGACATGTTCAAACAGGTGTATGACGCATTAAGTCCAATAGTTGAAGAAAGATGTTCATTCTTATTCTGGCTTTCAAATAGTAAAGTAGGTTGTGTTTGATGTATTGAGAACTGTGTTTTTTAAAATTTTGCTTGATTATAATTTTGCTTTAAAAATAAATAAATAAATAAATAAATAAATAAATAAATATATATATATATATATATATATATATATATATATATATATATATATAAATATAAAATTGGAGTTTGGTAAATTTGTTCCCTAAGATCTCAGAAACTACCCAGCAGATTTGGCTGAAACTTTCACCGTTTGTTCAGTTTGGTACTGGGAAGGTTTATAGACCAGTTCGAAAAAAAAATCCGATTGATAATTTCTTTTTTATTCCAATTTTAGTCCCAATTTTTGCATAAATGTCCCAATATGGGGTGGAAAAAAAAGTGCACATATTAACATTATATGTCCATCGAAAGCGCCAATTTTTCTTCCGAAGATAGCATCTGTTTGAAGTTTCTAAGTTGTATAAAAAACGAGTTATGAGCTTTTTCGTTCCCTGTTCGAAGGCTTTCATCAACCCAAGTCATTATTTAGTGTGTCATTTCAACTCTCAAGAATTGTTGTATTGTTGAATATTTTTGCGTTTCGTCTGACTTTTTGAGGCTTTTCTCAAGTCAAATCTTAAAGTAACGTTTTTCCACAAGAATGGCTAAAAACAAATGGATTTGGCTGATCATTTTACTTTTAAACGGAACTTATGTAATTGATGGTTTATTATTATTATTTATGCTGATTGGACACTTGTTCACTATATCCAACCAACCAGCAGAAATATCGCCAGAATTTTTTCAGTAGCTGATGCATTTGGCAGTTTTTTCCACTGTCGCGGTTTTTGAGCCCAAAGACTACGTAATAATGTTTCTCAGCTTTCACCATATAAACAAAATATCGCCAATCAAAGATACTTAAAAAAAAATACTGTGTCAAATAATTCGACGACTAAATTAGGCAAATCCATAAACCGCACAAAAACTTCCATTAATTTTTCTTTTTGCACGATTTCAAACAATCGCCAAATTTTACTACTTATTTTAAAAACATTTCGGATGAAACCGTTTAGTGCCATTTTATTTTGACCAAAAGTATCTCAGCATCTGGCAACAATATTTCTATAATAAAAAAATTAGTAAGGAGGGGGAGTATTATTGAAAGTGTCCCAAAATGATTCTCGCAAATTTGGTAAGATTTTAAACCGCACCAAGTGCCCACAAAAATTAAAATTTCCCAAAATAACTAAAGCAAGTGTAAGGGGAACTCTGTATGGATAGCCATACAGAGAAGGTTTTAGATTTAAAAAAAAAGTACTAACAGATAAATCTTTTTAAACATGTAAAGTTTAATTTCATATTTCGGAAATTCTTCAAATTTGTATATGCTTAAATGTCGTGCTTTCGTTTCTAACTGAATGCTATTTTGTTCTTTATACTTATTGCTATTTTAGTTCAATGAGTAAGGAAGAAGCCGATTTTTAATCACGTCAAAAAGGTTTGTTTTAAATTCTTTCGCTTAAAACAGAAAACAAGGGCAAGTAACGATTGTTTCTCATAATTATTACTGACCCAGGCAACGCCGGGTATTTTTGCTAGTATATATATATATAAATATTTTTTCATTTATTTATTTTTTTTTTTACAAAAAAAGTGTCATTGCATTATTTGCTATAACTGCTGATCCCATCATGTCCCCACTCTGAAATTTTTAGGATGTATTTATTAAAATATATTAAAAAACATATATTTTTTTCAAAATTTTTAAACCAACTTGAAAATAATTTAAATTTTAAAATAAAAAAAAAAAAAATAAAAATTCAAGAGAAATATGCAAGTTGCATGTCAAATTAAAGCTCATGCAATTCTCTTTAAAATGAGCTGTTAACCAACTGTATTGACCCCATAGAACTAAAATTGTAGCATTTTTAAGCACAACAGATGAGTAAATAAACATGAGTTTTTACACATTTAAAAATTTAATAACTCATTAACCAAAAAAGTAATATTTTTTTTAAAAGTAGATCTGAATTTAGAATGTCAAACAGTATAATCCCTGAGAGTTTCATGAAAATCTGAGATGGTCATTTTGAGTGATTGGTTGATTTGACATGGAATGAGCCTTTTTTATTTTTAGCTCTTGTTTTCAATTCATTTATTTGAAAAATTATTTTTTATTTATTTATTTATTTTTAATTATTATTAACTATCATTATCATTTATTAGAAAAGTTCCGACTTTAAATGACATACATACATACACACCCAAACTAAATATATAAACAGACTTAGATAAAATGAAAAGCTTTCTGCAAACACAAATCCTAACTGGAAAATTTTCTGCAAATAATTATTTTGCCTAACTCACCCTTGAATAAAGAACTGAATTTATATTCAAATATGAAAGAGACCAAAAAAGGGGCTTTAAATCATTTTTTTTACAATAACATAGTTTGTGCTTATTTTTCACCAACTGAAGAAAGCTGCAAAAATCATTATTTTTTTCACACATGTGCTTTTAGAAGGCTTTGGCAGAAATAAACTGTGATTTTTTAAAATTTTCCTTAAAAAAATTAATTTTTTTTAACATTAGCAGGTAAAAAAATTTCTGCAGAGCCAAAAATTTTCTGCGAACGCCGTTCGCATGTTCGTCTATATTATGCAAGACTGTATATAAATGAAGTAAAATGAATAATTTAAATTAAAAATAAATCCATAAATAAATTTAAATAAATAAGTTTAAAAATAATTAAAAAATCCCCCCCCCCCCCAAATTTTGATGCTGCAACTTGCGCCATAATCCTCCCTGCGGGCACCCCTGATAGTGCTTGTACTATTGTGAGTGATATGTAAGTTTAGCTTAATCTTTTGAATTTACTAATTGTTCGTTGCATTATGTTTTTGAAATAATACTTCCTTTTATTGCTTTAGAAATCAACTAATAAAGTTTAGGCTCTACTAGGCTACTCATTTCTGGCCGAACGGCACTTTTTATTCATACCTAAACAGTTCTAGACATATTTCGTATTTAAAACTCCATATTTCTTAGCATGACCCCCCCCCCCCCACCAGTCCAAATGCTAGTCCGTATCCACCCCTGGCTCTATGAAATGTGAAAATAGCCGAACAGTGGATCAGTGCGGCACATGAAAAACATAAGCTGAGAATAAAATTTGTCAGGAGAAAAAAAAAAACGAAAGACAGGTACAGTATACTCCCGATTATCTGTGTGCGGATTATCCGGTTTGCGGATTATCCGTGCATCATTTCGGAATCACACTTTTCTAAAACTTCGATGATGTTATCGATAATATCAATAACATCACTGATGAAGTTAAAGAAATCGAAGATTTCGAATCAGTTGACGCTGAAAATGTCGAAGAGTGGTTTAAAAGCGACAAATGTGAACCAGGATTTCAATGTCTAACTGACGAAAATATCATTGAACTTGTTACTGAATCAAACGCAAGTGATGATAACGAAGATGAAGAACATGAAGAAAATACAATTTCACATTCTACTAATCTACAATCTGTGGAACATTTATTGGATTACATGAGTGAAAGAAGTTACGATTACGGAGAAATAATTGCAGTAAGAAAAATTCGTACGGACATACGCAACAATTTAAACAAACAAAGAAAACAAAAATGTACCACCGATTTTTTTAAGCAACAAATTTCGAAAAAAAAGATCCTGGTTTGTGTAAGTATTTAGTTTTTTCTAATTTCCCCTTAAATAGTCACCCTGCATATTCCTTGAATGATTTTTCGGATTATCCGTGTTTTTCGATTATCCGTGCTACGCCGCCCGGTGATTAGCACGGATAATCGGGAGTACACTGTATTTCAATAAAAAAAAAAAAATTAACCAATCTTTTTTAATATGCACAAAGTCATCCAACCAGATGACACAATGGACTATGAGACTCAAAGTTCAATAATTTATTCAATATTTCCCAACAGTATGTATATTGGTCCTCCGCCCCTTGGTCGGTCCGGCAGATCCTCATTGGCTGAGCTTCATCTCCGCAAACTTGTGGGCCAATCCCATTGCCTCGGGAAGGGAGGCGGCGCCCGTGCCCGTGGCCTGGGCGGAGTCCGGCTTGCCGCCGCCCTTTCCTCCGATGGCTTCTGACACCCGCTGCACCCACTCGTTGGCCTTCAGGCCCCTGGAGGTGGCCGCCTGGGGGAGAGAGAAGGGGACAATGCTCAGTCTCACGCTGCTATTAAGATTAATGTCATCTTCACACGCAAGATTAAAAAAATGACACTCAACAAGTAAAAAATAAGTAATATGTTTTGCCTGATAAACCAGTCTCCACTTTAACTGGTCGCAGTCAATTTAAGTACAAAAAACAAAACATTTTACATCAAATTTTGTGAAAAATTCATAATTTTGTACAATAATTATGAAATAAAAATTTTCACTAGTGCATTAAACGGCACCACTCTTTTAGTTAAAAAAAGTAAGAAGGCTGCTGAAGTGATGCTGTTTAAAAAAAATGTCAAAATTATGCATCAAGTTGTTGAACTTCTAACTTTCAGCAGAAAAAAAAAAGAGTGATTTTTTTTAAAAACATTCCTCCAAATGGTAAAGTAAGACAAAACAACGTTAGATGTGTTGTTTTGTCTTACTTTACTGTTCAGCACAAAGGTATTTATTTGTCTTATTCCTCCAAATGGTATGTAAAATGTAAAAATGTTTAAATGAATTCACTTATTTAGGAAATGCCTATTTTAATATTTTAGAAACTATTTTAGACAATTATTTAAGGGGTTACAGTACCTCAAAAATGATCAAACAATGGGAAAAATTTTTATTGCTTATTTCAAAACCAAAAACTATTCTGAACACAGGGAAAAAGTTTCATTGCTTAAGTTCAAATATTTAAAAAGTTATGAGTGGTTTTAGGCCATGCTCGCTATGTGTTCTTATGCAAGAAGAAAAACTTTAAACTGCTTTTTCTCGATGATGGTTTTTTTATGTTTTCATGTCAGTAGAATCCCTAAGGATTTTCTTCTATTTAAAGATGCAGCTTTAAAGTAATACTTTTTTGCAATTAGGACAACATATTTGACAAAACTGTGCTTTAGATAAGCATTTTATAAATGACACAAATGTTTAGAGCATGTCAAACCTTTAAAAACCAATTAAAAAAAAAGTTTGATTTTTTACATAATTAATCACAGAAAATTTTCTAATAAACGCAAAAGCAAATGCATGCACAGATTTTTAGAGATGATTATAGTGGATCATTTAGCAAAAAAATTTTTAAATTGGTGCAAAAATTAAAATGGCTTAAAAATTTTGAAAAATTGCATTTTTTCCTCAATTTTTTTGAATTTTTAAAAAAAGTAGGTAATATTTTTAAATTTTGAAAATGATTTATTGATTAAGAAATAAGTAATGCACGTTATGGTTTCAAAGAAATATAAAATTTACTTAAATTAAAAAAAAAGTTAGAAATTAAGGGGTCACAGTACCTTTCTAATTCCTAAAATAATTTTAGGAAACAAAACACTCATGAGAAGTTTTACAAATACTTAAAATTCCTAAATAAATCATTATTTATGCCATTTTGACTTATTACTGAGTATTTAAGGTAGTTTAATCACAATTTGTTATTCATTTTTAGAAAATAAATTACAGGATGTTTCCTAATGATACACTCATGAGAAAAACAGTGACTTATCGAGACGTTTTCTGGAATTTCTGAAATCTAAGCAACTTCACTCACAAATAATCACCTGTTTAGAAAGCTATAAATTGTAAGGAATTTGTACTAGGAAAGTCTTAATGTTTATAACAACAAACATTTTCCAATTGTGTCGAACCTAATGCATCAATTTATTTGAAAATCATCCGCAAACATACTTGCCAACTTTCAAAGAAAAAAAAACCAGGAGATTCCACTAGAGGTATAGAGGCGATTCACCAGTGACATATCTTCACAACAGAATTATTAAATTATGCTTTTAAATAGCATGAATACTAAATTTAAAGTGAAATGGGTATTTTTCGCAGATGTAAGCTAATATTGGTAGTAGCAAGAAAAATATACTGCAAAGGGAAAACCAAATAAGGAGTGAATTTGCTTAAAGTTTCATACATTCCCCAGTCTCTACCAAAAAAAGTAGCAACAAAAATGCAATTACTTAAATCCCAAAGAAAAAAATCAATATATTATGAAAATAAAATATAAAATGAGTAGGTATAAGGTACCACATGTTAAAGTAACTTCAAACTTTCAAAATAATTGAAATATTTTCAGGATGCAAAAAGATTGAAATCTGCAGCAATTTTCGGCAAAGCACGTGCTTCGTTGAACATGCAATGTGGAAAGCTTCCAAAAAACTAATTTTTACTAAATGTGTTATTAATTGGAAAAATTCTTATTCCCTGACATTGGTAGACTAGAAAAGGGCGCCATCTATTGAGAAGAAAGTAAAACTTTTCAATAATTGACTGAAAAAACTGCAAAACCGGGAGAAAATCTTTAAAAAAACGGGAAATCGGGAGACGGAAGCAAAAAACGGGAGTCTCCCGTTAAAAACAGTACAGTTGGCAAGTATGCGCAAAACAAAAACTGAAAGACTTTTACAGCACTTAATGCAGCATTCAATGGGTCGAGACATCTGGTGGATTACTTCACCTTTTTAAGGAGAGAAGAATAATGGGGGAAAAAAGGTCGATCGCTCATTCGAGCGAGCGATGGGGGACAATCACCTGTGGCACGTAGCTCATGCAGAGCACCTTGTCGCTCTCGGCGTCCCTCGTGAAGAACATGGCCGCCGTGTCCGGGGAGTGGAGCTTCACCTGCTTCAGGGCGCCATCTAGTGCCTGCAATACACATCACAACACTATTAAAGCAAATCTCTCGCTGTTGAACCCCAAAGTCACCGTTTTCAGGTCGATGCTAAGGCAGAACTACCAACAGCGGTCAATTCGAAGATTGAAGGCAAGGCACGGTATTTTCTATGCCTTGCCTTTGGAAAAATACAGTTGGACATACAGTGTCAGAGTACTAGTTGGTATATGAAATACACCGCCAGCTCAGTCATTTCCAGCCGAGGACTGCAGTTTCGTGCTTATTGGCACTCATCGGCCCGGCATAGGAAAGTGGAGATGGAAAACCTCTTAAGGAAGCCAAGAGTGCCAAACAAACTGGTAGCTAATATGGAATTGGCACTGACCAGACGAGTGACTGAAGCAATGGTTCGGTTCAACTCGAAGATTGAACGCAAGGCAGGTATATTCAGTAAATTACCAGATTTTTCATCTCCAGCTCAGTCACTTTCCTATGCCCGGGCCGATGAGTGCTAATAAGCACGAAACTGCAGTCCTCGGCTGGAAATGACTGAGCTGGCGGTGTATTTCATGGTATTTCTGCTTTAGCCCTGGCTATTGGGTGGTAATTTACTGAATATATGCCTTGCCTTCAATCTTCGAGTTGAACCGAACCATTGCCATGGTCACTCATCAGGTCAGCGCTAATTCCGTATTAGCTACCAGTTTGTTTGGCACTCTTGGCTTCCTTAAGAGGTTTTCCACCTCCAGCTCAGTCACTTTTAATATGCCGGGCTGATGAGTGCCAAAAAGCACAAAACTTGCAGTCCTTGGCTGGAATTGACTGCGCTGGCGGTGTATTTCATGTATTTCCCGCCTCTAGCTGCGGCTATAGGGGCGGTAACGTAACTGAAAATAACTTTATAGTTACTAGTATTTTTCATTGTTTTAGGCCAAAACTTTAAAAAGCATATTTATTTTAACTATATAATTACTGTTATCTTTCATTGTTTCTGGTAGGAATTCAAAAATCTAGGCCACTTCTGCCACACAAAAAGGTTGCCGATCAAAATTTCAAAGTCTGCGCAAAGATTCATTGAAAAGAAACTTACGGTTAACTTACTGAAAATAACTTCATAGTTACTAGTATTTTTTCGTTGTTTTTGACAACAATTAAAAAAGCATATTTATTTTAACTATATAATTACTGTTATCTTTCATTGTTTCCGGTAAGAATTAAAAATCTAGGCCACTTCTGCCACACCCAAACGTTTGCCGATCAAAATTTCAAAGTCTGCGCACAGATTCATTGAAAAAGAAACTTACTTACTGAAAAACTTACGGTAACTTTGTGAAAATAACTTTATAGTTACTAGTATTTTTCATTGTTTTTGGCCAACAATTAAAAAGCATATTTATTTTAACTATATAATTACTGTTATCTTTCATTGTTTCTTGTAAGAATTCAAGATCTAGGCCACTTCTCTTCTGCCACACCAAACGTTTGCCGATCGATATTTCAAAGTCTGCACACAGATTCATCGAAAAAAAAACTTACTTACTGAAAAACTTACGGTAACTTACTGAAAATAACTTTATAGTTACTAGTATTTTTCATTGTTTTTTGGCCAACAATTAAAAAGTATATTTATTTTAACTAGATAATTACTATTATCTTTCATTGCTTCCGGTAAGAATTAAAAATCTAGGCCACTTCTGCCACACAAAAAGTTTGCCGATCAAAATTTCAAAGTCTGCACACAGATTCATTGAAAAGAAACTTACGGTAACTTACTGAATAATAACTTCATAGTTACTAGTATTTTTCATTGTTTTTGGCAACAATTAAAAAGCATATATATTTTAACTATATAATTACTATTATCTTTCAACCGTTTCCGGCAAGAATCAAAAAATCTAGGCCACTTCTGCCACACCAAACGTTTGCCGATCAAAATTTCAAAGTCTGCGCACAGTTTCATTGAAAAGAAAAGCAAATAAAATAAAAACTACTCATACTTCAATTTTAAAAATTCCACTTAAAATCTTGGTCTGAGTTTTGTGTAATCTGCCCTGAACCACACAAGAAATACAAGAGTCAACAGGGGGGGGGGGGTGCTCACCTTGGCGTTGAAACCTGCTTTGAATTCGTGGACGATGAAGGGCAGGTCTTTGGAATCTCCCAGGAACATTTGCTTCGCTTCCTCGGAGACCTGGAGCCAGAAGAAAAAGAGAGAAATGAGAGCGAGACTACAATTACAGTAGACGATCGTTATAACACACACCTCAGAACCAAAGCTTTTGCATTATACAGGTTTTGGCGTTATATAGGTCATTTCACAAATTTTGAAACTAATATTCAGAATACGTCTATATTAGCACTTCAGAATGGGTTTTATCTGCAATGAGTAGTAAAGCACTAATTATAGAATTACAGTTGGCTCTCTGTTTAACGACGCTCTATTTAACGACTTTCTCTATTTAACGACGGCTTTTCAAGGTCCCGTATGGTCCACTATAGTGTTAAAAGCATTCTATTTAAGGACGATTTCAACTTAAGGCCGATTTTTTGTGGTCCCTTGAAAGTCGTTAAACAGAGCGCCAACTGCAGTTATTCACAAATAAATGTGTTTCACAAATAAAAAATCCTGCACTTCTGGTAGCTTCATGGTTTGCATAACGGCTGCATTTTCAAGAGCCATCAGGTATTTTCTTTTTACTGTGAAACTAATTTTCATTCAAAAGCTTTGAATGAAGATTGTAAGAGGATAAACTGTCTCAAAATTTAGTTTTCCTAACAATTTTTATGTTTGCAAAGCAATACAGAAGGACTTTTTAAACTTCAAACCTATTGTTTACTTCTGAAAAGTTGTGCGGTTCCACAACTCCAGTTGTTTTCAGTTTGAACAAAAACCGTTTTTTAAAATGCAAACGACGAATAGACTGTGGCCGACATTTTTTGTCGCCTATTTCAGATAGAGTCGGAAGATTTTGACGAAATATCTGCTAAAATATGCGTTGTCATTTGGTTATTCACTTTAGAATGAGTTGCTTTCGATTCATTCTTTAGAATTGAATTCTATGTGACGTGTACCTTCTATCCAATCCAAAAATCGTTTAGCATGTAACTTATACAGAAATAATGGAGGCCGAATATTTTGATACAGTGATAAAATCAATTTTAATGTAATCATTAAAGCTCTTGCATAGTTTTATCAATTCATTGCATCATATAGAAGTAATAGAAAACACCATGGCATCATTTACAATAAACAGTATTTTGTATATTACACAAGGGTCATTATTTTAACAAGTTTCATTTACAATTTTTTTTTTTTTAATACAAATAACTACATACTTAAATACCACTTCAAATGAAATTAAGAAAGGAGAAATATTTATAAATATTTCATTTTAAGTATATAAAAAGATTCATATTATTTTTTCCCAATGATTTTTTTTTAATTATCGCTTTAAAAACTAACACATCATTGCAATATGTTAATTTTTATTAACTATCTTTAAATTTAAAAAAAACTAGCATTATGCAAGCATTAAAAAAAAAGTGGAAATTTGCTTTAGTTTCTTGCTTGAAAATAATTGAATATTTGGGTCACACTCGATAATGGCAAAGTTTAATGGATCTTCTAAATCAGTACCTGTAATGAGTACTCTTAAAACTAAAATTTTGTCATGAAAGAAAATGTTGACTTGCAATAGTAAGCACTTCTGAAGCAGGAAAATTAATGAAATACATCAAAATGTCATCATTCGAAGTTTTTCCATGCTTTATTTTTGGCAAAAGTACAACAGTTGACAAATACGCAAGGGGGGAAAAAAATCAAAATGAAAAATTTGTAGGGTTTTATAGATCGATGGTTTAAAGCTATTCCAGAACATAAAAAAATAATTCCGACACCGGCAGATACTCTGTTTTTGCTCCCGAAGAAGTCCTATTTCAGCAAAAAATACCGGAAAATGATAACTGGGCAACATATAAATAATTTCTACTCTGCTAGAGACCATGTAAAATTTTGAAGACTGCTGATTGGGGAACACATAAAAATGTCAGCCATCTGCTTTATAGCTTGTTTTGCGTGCTTTATCAATGTTTCATTTCGAAATGAGATTTCCTAGACATTGAATGGGGGAGGAGATTCTCTCAAACGTAAATCCAGAATTTCTGAGGAACGAAATTCGTTTGCATGTGGCGAATGGAGGAAAAAAACATGGCTAAAGCATACTTGCCAACCTTTGAAGAAAAAAAAACAGGAGATTCCACTAGAAGTTTATATGTGATTCATCAGCGACATATTTCACAACAAAACTAAATTTAAAGTGAAACAGGGATTTTTTGCAGATATAAGCTAATTGATAGCAGCAAGAAAAATATGCTGCAAAGGAAAGATCAAATAACAAGGAGTGGATTTGCTTAAAGTTTCGTACTTTCCAAAAAAGTACCAAGAAAAGAAGCTACAAAAATTTAATCATTAAAATCCGAAAAAAAAAATCGAGAGATAATGAAAATAAAATATAAAATAAGTAGATATAGGGTAGCACATGTTAAAATAAGTTCGAACTTTCAAAATAATTAAAATATTTTCAAGATGCAAAAAGATTGAAATCTGCTGCAATTTTCGGCAAAGCACGTGCATCAATGAACATGCAATGTGGAAAGTTTCCAAAAAAAAAAAAATAAATAAATTATTACTAAATGAGTCATTAATTCGAAAAATTCTCATTCCCTGACATTGGTGGATGACTAGAAAAGGGCGCCATCTATTGAGAAGAAAGCGAAACTTTTTAACGATTGACTGAAAAAACTGCAAAAATGGGAGGAAATGGGGAAATGGAAGCAAAAAAACAGTAGAGTCGGCAAGCATGCCGCTGCGTTTGTGTCGGCCGGCCAATCAGGAGTTCAGAAACTACGATGAGGTCCCTGGCTGAGTACAGGTTGCTTATATGCTACTGGGGATCTACCCACCGTGTTGACTATGGCCGCCTTGTTTGCCCGATCCAGGTCGTCCAGCTGCTTCTTCAGGTTCTTAAGCTGCGTCCTCATCTCGTCTTTCCTCCAGTAGGAAATGCTGGACTGGGAGATTTCCTGGGAAGAGAAAGGCACTGTAATACACACAGCATAATACTTCTGAGCAGTCCCCTTAAAAAAATGTGTTTTAACATCCTCCTTGGATATTTCAGTAGGAAAAAAAGTTAATATTTTTTAAGCTAAAAATAATAACTTTTAACTACTATAAATGAAATAGTAGCAAAAAATAAAAAACTTTCTTGATCGGACAGTCAGAGTCAATAAATAAAATATTTTATCTCCAACAAACATGATCAATATTGAAATTCGTAATGACAACCGAAATGAATTACAGTTGAACTCGCTTATAACAAGCCCTGACTTAATGAGAATCCGGATTTAACGAGGAAATCAAAAGTAGTACAGTTGAACTCCCTAATAACAAGCCCCGATTTAACGCAAACCAGGATTTAGCGAGGCAATCAGAAGTAGTACAATCAAACTCTCTTATAACAAGCCCTGATTTAACGAGAACCCGGATATAGTGAGGAAATCAGAAACTGTTAGTTGGTACAATGTTAAATCTATGGGAGCATCACTCGCTTTTAACGAGCAAGCCCAATTTAGAGTGAGCAATATTTTTGGGATTCATAAAATTTCTATTGACTTCCAGCTCAGTTTATCATTTTTTTGGTAAATTTTCTTTAATATTCCGAAGTCAACCAAAGTTAGTAATAAATCATAAATCCTGAGAATAGTAAGTGGGGGGGGGGGAAACTCGTCAGCTGGTGCATTCTAGTAGGCGATAGATGTTCTCACTTAACTCCTAAGTCATAACTGAATCTATTATTTCAGAAAGGGCATGAGTGAGCTACGGGAATCTATTATACTTACGCCCTTTCTGAAGTCGATTCAACTTTCAATGTACCAGCTGACCAGCTGGGGGGGGGGGGGGGGGCTAGTACAGCCAGCTGACATCAAGCAAATTCTTAGCTGAGAGGAAATCACGGATTTTGTTTTTTTTTACATGTTCGACCTACCAGCTGACTCATAACTCACCTCGTTAACGTCAGCTGACTTTGTATTTTCCTTCGAGATATTGCCTTAACTATAATTTGACAAAGATTCAGCTGGGAGAAAATGACTGACTTATCAATTTTTTTTTTTTACATGAATGCATTACATCAGCTGACTTTGTATTTTCCTTCGAGATATTGTCTTAATTATAATTTGACAAAGTTTCAGCTGGGAGGAAATAACTGACTTTTTAATTTTTTTTTACATGAATGCGTTACGTCAGCTGACTTTGTATTTTCCTTCGAGATATTGTCTTAATTATAATTTGACAAAGATTCAGCTGGGAGAAAATGACTGACTTATCAATTTTTTTTTTACATGAATGCATTACGTCAGCTGACTTTGTATTTTCTTTCGAGATATTGTCTTAATTATAATTTGACAAAGTTTCAGCCGGGAGGAAATGACTAACTTTTTAAATTTTTTTTACATGAATGTGTTACGTCAGCTGACTTTGTATTTTCTTTCGAGATATTGTCTTAATTATAATTTGACAAAGTTTCAGCCGGGAGGAAATGACTGACTTTTTAATTTTTCTTACGCGTTCAACCTACCAGCCGACTCATAACAAACCACGTTAACGTCAGCTGACTTTGTATTTTCTTTCGAGATATTGTCTTAATTATAATTTGACAAAGTTTCAGCTGGGAGGATAGACTGACTTTTTAATTTTTTTTTTACATGAATGCGTTACGTCAGCTGACTTTGTATTTTCCTTCAAGATATTGTCTTTATTATAATTTGACAAAGTTTCAGCCTGGAGGAAATGACTGACTTTTTAATTTTTTCTTACATGTTCAACCTATCAGCAGACTCATATAAAACCGTGTTAATGTCAGCCAACTTTAATTTCTTTCAATATATTGTCTTAACTATAATTTGACAAAGTTTCAGCTGGGAGGAGGATAGACTGACTTTTGAATTTTTTCTTAATATGAACGCGTTACGTCAGCTGACTTTGTATTTTCCTTCGAGATATTGTCTTAACTATAATTTGACAAAGTTCCAGCTGGGAGGAAATGATTGATTTTTTAATTTTTTTTCTACATCATTAGGGAGGCTATCCCACCCATGGACACGCAGCAGACTTGATACCATTCCCTGAAGCCTCTCATCAATTATCGTTCGAAAGGAAATGATTGACCAAATTCGTACCTGGCTCTCGGACTATTAGCCATAACGGTCGGGTTGAAAACAAAAACTCAATATTCATTCGGGGGCCAGCAAAATGGAAATTGATGAAGATTGTTTGGTTAAAATTTTTCGCGAATACAATACTTCATTTCTTCATAAAAGGAGTTAAAAAGGATCACGGAAAAGCAAAAGCCCCTGACTGTCGCCGGTCATTTCTTTTCTTTACCTCGGTCAGCTCCACAATTTTCTTGACCATCTCTTTCTGGCTGACGGTTTGACTCTTGTCCCCTATCCGATTCTTCAGGTTCTCCACTTCGTTTTGGAACACCTCTGCCTTCTTGATGGCCTGAAGATAGACACAAATACAGTTACAAATACAGTATACTCCCGATTATCCGTGTGCAGATTATCCGGTTTACGGATTATCCGTGCATCATTTCGGAATCAAACTTTTCTAAAGCTTCGATGTTGTTATCGATAACATCATTGAGGAAGTTAAAGAAATCGAAGGTTTCAAATCAGTTGACGCTGAAAATGTCGAAGAGTGGTTTAAAAGCGACGAATGTGAATCAGGATTTCAATGTCCAAATAACGAGAATATCATTGAACTTGTTACGGAATCAAACGCAAGTGATGATACCGAAAACGAAGAACATGAAGAAAATAAAAGTTCACATTCTACTGCTCTACAATCTGTGGAACATTTATTAGATTACATGAATAAAAGAAGTTACGATTACGGAGAAATAATTGCAGAAAGAAAACAAAAATGTATCACCGATTTTTTTAAGCAATAAATTTCAAAGAAAAGTTCCTGGTTTGTGTGAGTATGTACATTGTTTTTTCTAATGTCCCCTCAGATAGTTACCCTGCATATTCCTTGAATGATTTTTCGGATTATCCGTGTTTTTCGATTATCCGTGCTACGCCGCCCGGTGATTAGCACGGATAATCGGGAGTATACTGTATTGGAAACAGCCATTATCTTTATACTAGAAAGTCGCCCGTCAAGGTATGACAGGTGAAAATTGCTTGCCATAGTCTGCTTGGTGAGATTTTGAAAGTTGACATGTTAACCCTAACTCCAGTGGATTAACCTTAAACAGTAGATAGTGTTTATTGTTGACTGCTTTTTTGTTTCTTCCTTCCCCTGAAATGACAGTCTTACCAGCAAAAAAGTTAAGTTGTCGGATCGAGTTCAGCCTTGTCACAACAAAGCCTTTCCCTGCGTGTCAAACATCACTACACACATTATCAAATGATCATGCCGTGGTGCTAGTTTCATTGTTGAAATATGCAAGTTACTCAATTATTGGCTATTATATATATATATATATATATATATATATATATATATATATATATATATTATATATATATATATATATATATATATATATATATAAGGTAGTAGAACCTCCATCATTCGAGCTTCGAATAACCAAGTCGATAACAAAGTCTTATTTTTCTTTTATCGAAATACGCAAGCCCTAAAAAGAACAACGGTTCTTGCCTGCGCTGCTTGCTGTTCTGCCTCAGAAACTAATTACTAAGAAACACAAGACCCATATTTAGAGCAGATAACAGATACTAACTACATCAATAGATATTTTTCTGCTTAAAAAATTGCTTGATCGGGGACTGAAATTCAGGACTTTTGCAAAGAATGGCAACAGATCAACAAGATGTAAATTTAATAAAATGATGAATTTTTAATCATAAATTTATTTTCTGGAAATTTTGTGATTTTCAAAGGCATCTGTTAATATTTAAATTTGCATTGTAAAAAAAAAAATCAACTGACGTTTTAAAACTTACTACAAGTTATTTTGCTATTTTAGTTTTTTAACGGTAAAATATTATTTTTATATATTCATTTTTATCCTTTAAAAAAATTCGATTGCATTTTAATTACTACATTTTAAAAATTTGAGATCCTGACATGTTTTTACTTCTTGAAGCACCAACGGTCCCCAGTTAGCTTGGAAAAATGAGGTTCTTCTGTGTGGTAAACAGCCATTATTTTTGTATGATTAATTCGTAGCATTCCTGCTAAATTTGGGGGTCATTCCATTCATGTCCATTCAAAATGCAAGTACAGTTACAAATATTGGAAACAGCCATTGTTTTTACGCTAGAAAGTCACCTGTCAAGGCGTGACAGGTGAAAATTGCTTGCCATTGCCTGTTTGGTGAGATTTTGAAAGTTGACATGTTAACCCTAACTCCAGTGGATTAACCTTAAACAGTAGATAGCATTCATTGTTGACCGTTTCTTCATTCCCCTGAAACGACACAGTCTTACCAGTAAATCTGTTAAGTTGCCGGATCGAGTTCAGCCTTGTCACGACAAAGCCTTTCCCTGCATGTCAAACATCACCAACACACATTGTCAAATGATCATGCCATGGCGCGAGTTTCATTGTTGAAACATGCGGGTTACTTGATCATGGGCTATTATATATATATATATATATATATATATATTGTTACAAATTCTGTAAATAGTAATTATTTTTGTGATTAATTTGTCGTAATCTAACTAAATTCGGCGTTTAAATAATTAGTTAATATTTTATATAGTATAGAGCTTCAGAAATTAATATGCTAAAAATTTTAATATCAAGTGTTTCCTTAATTTTTTTTTTTTTAAATAGTTGTAAAATGACGAGTTATTTCTGTGGCATTTTTCATAGTAAAAAAAAAGGACTTCACTTCATGAATGCTTAATATCATGTTTCTTTTTTTTTTGTTAATGTTTTATATTTAAATGAGAAAGAAAGGTTTATATATATGCAAGTAATGTGTCATAAGATGTAAGAAAAACTGAAAACAAACAAAATTTGAATTTAACATCTGAGTGCCTTTACTTACATTAAAACTACTATCAGAGGGGGCATTGAAATTAAAGAACGGCAGTCAGGGCTCGTCGATATATATCATGATATGCATCAAGATATGTATCCGATATTTAATTTGAAAATATTATATTTTGATATTTATTTTTTCAACTAGGGTATTTTCAACATAAAAATTACATTAATCATAGTAATATTGTTCATTTATTATTAAAAACAACCAAAAAGTTATGTGCTCTATTTTTAAGTTGTATTAATACATTATTAATATAACAAAGTAATATAATTATTTTATATTCATAAAATTATTAGTAATGTAACACGTTGGTCAGGAAAAAAGAAAATGTCTTAAGATTGTGCATTGACCAATGCATATTTTTTTTTATTTCTGAATCATTTGACTGTGTAAAAGTAGCTAATAAAAAAAATGAGTAAAACAGCTAATGCTAAATTAAATAAATGTAAAATGAAATGTTAGATATAAATACGGAAAGAAACCTTATTTTTAAGTCTACATAGTGTGATAACAATATAAGAAAACAAAGAGTGATTTGAGGATGCATTTACTATTTTGGAGACTTTGGTCTGTGCCGATTGAAAATATCGGATATGCAGGTGTCCCTCTTATAACACGGTTAATTTGTTCCGTGTAGTAGCGAAACCGTGTTATACGAGACTTTTTTTAAAATAACATTTTTGCTTATTTTCACTACAGTAGAAGACCGTTATAACGCCGATCTATATAACCCAGTTCTCTATAAACCGCACAACTTTTCAGAAGTAAACAACAGGTTTTGAAGTCAAAAAACACCCTTTGGTTTGTCTTGCAAACATAAAAATGGTTAGGAAAATTAAATTTTGAGACAGTTTTTCATCTTTCCATCTTAATTCAAAGCTTTTAAATTGAAAATTAGTACCTCATAGTAAACAGAAAATAACAGATGGTTCTTGAAAATGCAGCTGTTATGCAAACCATGAAGCTAGCAGAAGTGCAGGATTTTGATTGTGAAACATATTTACTTGTGAATGACTCATTGTAATATTGGTGCTTCAATACTCATTGCAGATAAAACTCATTCTGAAGTGCTAATATATAGTTATATTCTGAATGTTAGTTTCAAAATTTGTGAAATGATCTATAAACGCAATAACCTGTGTAACGCAAAAGCTCTGGTCCCAAGGTGTGCATTATAACGGTCTTCTACTGTACTAATTATGTATGTGCAGGAGAAAAATGAAGTTAAGATGTATCGTGTTATATTGGAACCATGTTCCGTGTTATATCGAAACCGTGTTATACGAGACTCAGAAATCATGTAAATCAAGGGATGTGCACCGTGCTACATCGAAATTAAGTTTTATAGAAGTTATCAACCATTAACAGAATGTATTAAACAAAAAAAAATGAAATTCCATCTTTTAAAAATGTAACATTCGAGTTATATAAAAACCGTGAAGCATTAAATTCAAGTTTCGTACTGTGTTATAATAATCACCAACTTGGTACCGTGTAACATCGAAACCGTGTTGTACAAGTAACCCGTTATACAAGGGATGCCTGCATATCAAAATACAGTTGGCTCTCTGTTTAACGACGTTCTATTTAACGACTTTCTCTATTTAACGACGGCTTTTCACGGTCCCCAGATGGCCCACTACAGTGTTAAAAGCATTCTATTTAAAGACGCTTTATATTTAAGGATGATTCTTTGTGGTCCCTTGAAAGTCGTTAAACAGAAAGCAAACTGTATCCCACATATCAAAATATCGGATATTTTCGATATTTTCAAATCCTCATGGCAGTTTAGATCTATTGTTTGGGAACAATTAGCCGGCGTAGTAGCGCCCTTGAACTGACCTTGGCAGCTTCTGCGCCAGTGAGTGCCACAATGCGGCGTATTCCCTTGGCGATGGCTTCTTCAGAGGCGATCACAAAGTCTCCCACATGACCCGATCTCTTCAGGTGGCTGCAAAAAAAAAAAGACATGTTTCAAGCGGGACCTAAAAAACCATTAAAATATGTTCAAACTTTTATTTGCTCATATTTTGTAAATGAGACTTATTCATAGTAGCAATGTGGACAACCAGAAAACAAAAAAAATTTTCAACGAACCAAAAATAAAAAGATTCAGATTAACATGATCAAAAAGGACATGCCTTTTTTCAAGTCTATCAAAAGAAAAACGACACATAGTAAATGAGGAATAATTATTGCAAAAAAAAAAAATCTTAACTATCGCAAAGCTAATCTAAACGAGCGATGTGTTGTGCATCACATGACTTCCTTTTACTCCAATTTAATGTTATTTAACCCATTAATGCAATTTTAATGTGATCCAATAATTAACTAACTAAACATCACCAACAGTGGACAAATTAAAACCAGATTTAAAAATTAAAAAAAAAAAACTCCCTCCTAAAGGATATCAAAACCTTTTCAAATACACCCCCTCCCCAGGGGCGGCAAATAGGGGGGTCAAGAGGGGGCGGTTGCACCCCCAAATTTTTCACTGAGAATAATAAAAAATGGGTAAATTCAATTTAGATAGCTTAGAAAATCATTTGCCTTTAGTTTCAGAACAGAAAAAATGGATGGAGAGTAATGGTTTGACTTAACTAAATTAATCTTTATACGGGTTAAATATTTCGAAATTGTGTAACCTATGTTATGATGGTGCATCTTGTATGAGATGCCGGTAGTGTTTAGACTGCGCAATTTTTACGCATAAACTCCATGTCAATTTGCATAAATTTAATGCTCATATTCTAACTTTATGTTTATCTAGTAAGTGTTCATTGATTCCCTGTACTAGAAACACGTTTTAGCAACTCGATACATTATATGCTTTCATAGAAACCTTTTGTTAAGATATGCTATTTTTGAAAAACTTCCCACATCAAAAGATACTTTCATATCAACAAAATATATCTTGAGGCTCTATACTTGACAATCTCTGAGTGACACAAATGGTAGTCAAGCGTTAAACCTATAAAAGTTCCCTGGAAGAATTACTGGACAGCTACCTTCTCAATGATAGAAAATCTAATGTTATTTTATATGTATGACTTTGTTTGAATTTTTGTTTACTTTATTTCCTGCGGAGCGTTTTTTGAACAATGCTACACTCTATCATAAAAATTTCAATCTCAGTTATTGAATTGACAATTGAAACTCTTAGTAATTTTCGCACTAATGCATACTTGAACCAAATGTGGAACTTTGTGACAGAACTTTCTATAAGTTTTTACTGTATGCCAATCTAGAAGAGGTGACAAAACCCACATGAAGTTGTAGTCAAAAAATTAATATTCTGAATAAAATAATCAATTTAGTTTCTCAAGAAATTGAGGCAGGATTTGATGAGATACATTTCTTTTTGGTTTTAAGTTCAACATTATGAAGGCTGATCACATAACCGTACAGGATTTGAACATATGATATTACAGCTATAAAAAAGTTGGAAAAAGCACACACATGTGGTTTGAAGTGGAAGAGTGCTCTGAAAAGACGTTAAAGTCATTAGAGATGGGGTTTTTTTTTTTGAAGATCAACAACAAACTCAAAACAGTACAAACCCATCAGTAAACGAACTCTGTCAATCCCTTGAATTACTACGCAATGAAAAGAAATACCTAACAGAACCAAACCAAAAAAGGTTAACATTGATTCCATGTACTATTTTTTCGGATGTAAAATATTTAAATTTAATAATAAGCATAGTAAAATTCTTGTCACAGGGGGGTCAGCTGACCCTTTGACCCTCCCCTGAATCCGCCCCTGACTGTTACTTATTCACTCTGCAGCGTACATATATTACTTTTTTTTACTTCCTTTTACCTAATAAAGGAAGTATTGTATTTGCGAAAAAATTTTCACTCAAAAATCGGTCTTCATTTCCATTTTGCTCACCCCAGAATGAATAAATTGTTTTTTTTTCAACCCAACCACACGAGGATATAAGCCCAAGAAAGTATAGACACCCGAAATATCTATTTCGACGATCCCCGAGTTAATTACAACCAAGTTTTCTCATGCTGTCTGTCTGTACGTATGTATGTATGTATGTGCGCATGTATCTCTCATAACTCAAAAACGGTATGTCCTAGAAAGTCGAAATTTGGAACCTAGTTGTGCACCTCCCGTTTTGGTTGCCTTCGGATGTTCCAAAGAGGGTCTTTTGCACCTTTTTGAGATAAAATTATTGTTAATTTCAATGTAAACTCAAGCGGTGCTATGATTTGGCAAACACCTGACGATACATCGGAAAGCTTTTAATCGCCAACTTGGCAACAAATTTGGCTTTTTTTTTTTTCCAATTTTATATCTAGTTTCAATTTGGCAACTATTGGCGACCCTATTGGAGAGAGTTGACCATTGAATCACATTAAAATTGCCAATATTGGGAAAATTAATCCGTATAAAACGTTTTTTTTTTTTTGCTTCGGTTCGCAACAAACTTGAGTTGAAAATATTTAAAGTGTTTTTTTTTTTTGCTCACTCCAAGGCACTATTATCATTAAATTAGCACAAAAGGAAGTCATGTGACGCACACATCAGCTCGTTTCTGTAAACAAACGATAATTGAACATCTTGAAATATCAAACTTAATTTAACTTAAATACAGTTGGCTCTCTGTTTAACGACGCTCTATTTAACGACGGCTTTTCACGGTCCCAGATGGACCACTACAGTGTTAAAAGCATTCTATTTAAGGACGCTTTCTATTTAAGGACGATTTTTTGTGGTCCCTTGAAAGTCGTTAAACGGAGAGCCAACTGTGTATATATATATACAGTTGGCTCTCTGTTTAACAACGCTCTATTTAACGACTTTCTCTACTTGATGGCTTTTCATGGTCCCAGATGGTCCACTGTAGTGTTAAAGCATTCCATTTAAGGACGCTTTCTATTTAAGGACGATTTTTTGTTGTCCCTTGAAAGTCGTTAAACAGAGAGCCAACTGTGTATATATATATATACAGTTGGCTCTCTGTTTAACAACGCTCTATTTAACGAGCTCCTCTATTTAACGACCGCTTTTCACGGTCCCATATGGTACACTATAGTGTTAAAAGCATTGTATTTAAGGACGCTTTCTACTTAAGGACAATTTTTTGTGGTCCCTTGAAAGTCGTTAAACAGAGAGCCAACTGTATCTTGAGCAATATGAATCTGAAAACTTAGAAATTCATCTATGCATATGTTTTTTTTTCCTTCACAGTGTATGAGCGAGGGAAGCCATTTCACCTACGTGCCTCCGCAGAACTCGACGGATGTCGATTGGCCCCTGGGTCCCGAGGGGTCTTCGAGCAGCTCCTCCACGGGCACTCCCACAGAGACCACTCGCACTGGGTCAGGGTACACCTGGAATCAGAGAGAGTAGTGAGCCAGTGTACACCAATGCAACAAAAATCTGATTGGACAGGGAGCTTTCATTATTCGGAAAAAGGAGAAAGAAAGAAAAGGTTTAAAGAATTCAGTAGAACACCTTAAAACTAGATTACGCAACTCTCTGTAAACCGTAGATCTTTTCAGAAGTAAATAAGTTTTGCTAATGATAAGTTATTTCTGCATCTGAAACTTAATCATCGGCAAATTAAATTTTGGATCTTCCTACCTCAATTCAAAGCTTTGAAAAGCAAAATACATACATGCCAGCATGTCAAAAAAAAAAAAAAAAAATCCTGCAGACGATTGCTATGCACTAGTATCAAGTATCATTTGTAGATATTTAGGGGAAAATAGGGATTTTTCACTAATGTTTTAAAGACAGGGTTCATACTCAATTTGGATAAAAAAAAATTCCATGACTTTTCCAAGACTTTTTCATGACTTCATAAAAATGTTCATGACCTTGTTATACAAAGAGAATAGTACTATTTAATGTAAAATTAATCAATTTTCGGAAATGAGCATTAGAAAAACTTCTAGGGGAGTGCCACTACCTCATTGAAGCACTTACTTGTGACTGGAAAAATATCAGTGCATACTGCTGAAAGTAATAAATTATTCTTATTTGTCTTCATCAAACAAGTTCAAGTAAAATAAAAATAATAGTGAATGCAATACACTGATGTTTTAATGTCTGATAAATATTCAATAATTAGGACAAAATAGTAATGAATGGGACAAAAATTGAATATGTCATCACTAAGTTTAAAATAATTACTTCTAAAAAAAAATTTTTTTTTCCCCTTTGATGTCAATAGTGCATCTAATCAACCAGGTAACTAGACAGCATAATCGTTCATTAAAGTAAGGTCACTTTTTTCAGTAAATTCACTTTTCCAAACCAGATATTTCAACTGGTCAAAAGGATCAATTTTGAGAGCTGTATGTTGGGCACCACTGCTTTAGAGTATTAGAATTCCTCTATTCGTATGTTCTACTGCCTGACTAAAGTCTTCATTCTAAACTTTCAACATATCAAGATAAACTCTGATAAATTCAATAATGAAATTTTTACAAGTAGTTGAAACGAACTTGGATGCAATTGAATTACACTTTTTGAGGGGGCGTGGCAAAATCAAGAACGTGCAAGTCCACTACTACAGAATTGAAAATATAAGAAGCGCTGAAAATAATGGTGAGTTCAAAATTAGTGATGCTCCAGTAGTAAAATCACATCACAAAAAAATACGAGCGGCTGTTACAGAAGCGGATGAAATTGGATTCCAAAACTCTGATTTGTTTTTGAGATCGTTCAATCTATATGCAATATTTCTAAATCACTCAATATTTCTTCTGTTTTTTTTTTTTTTTACTATTACTTTCTTTCTACCCAAGACATTTTTCCATGACTTAAAATAAATTTCCATGACTTGTAATGAAAATATTAATTTTCCATGACTTTTCCAGGTCTGAAATTTGTTTATTCTTTTTCCATGACTTTCCAGGATTTCCGTGACCCGTACGAACCCTGTAAAGAACAATCAAATGCAGGTTCTTCAAGTTGTATCCGTACAGAACACTTGTGCAGGTAATTTTTTTTCTTTGAAATTCCTAAAACAAAGGGATTTTTTCAGATTTATGAAAATCAGGAAACTTTGAATAAAAATCAGGAGAGTCAAAATCCAGGAAACTACTAGAAAAACTAGTAGTCCTGACAGGTATGAATTGTAAAAAATGGCTCCAGATTGCCTGCAAAAATGCAGCTTCTATGAAAACTAGGCCAGGCCCTATAATGAAGCTTATTTATTTACGAATGATAAATTGTGTTTTTTTTTTTTTTAAATCCTTACTTCATTAACTTTTACTTACTTAGTTATAACTTTTTATGCGCAAAAAAACTGATATGTTCTGAATATTATATTTTTATTTATGAAATGATCTATATAATCTAAAACCTCTTACCCCAAAATGTGCATTATACTGTTTTTTTCAGCCCTGCAAAAGCTAGGATTCATCAGAAGACGAATTTTAGGTTTTCTTCGAAAAATTTTTCAAAACGGAACCACGATTGGAATCTTCGAAACATTTCTCACCTCTCCGAAGACCGCCCTGAGTCCCTGGATGGCTTTTGCCTTGGGCAAGGGAGAGTCCTTGGCGAAGACCTCTTCGTTCTTAGAGACCACTTCATTGGCGATGAGTTCCGCTTCTTTCACCTGAGACACAGTCATGGCCCCCTGTGGGAAGGTCACATCAAACTTAATAGTCAAATAAAAGGATTAGAGTCATACAAGATTTTTTTATGTATAACAGGGTTCATATCATTCAGGGATAAAAAAAATTCAAGCACTTTTAAAGAAAATATATATATATATATATATATATATATATACTATACAGTTGAGCCTCCATATATCAAACTTCCACATATCAAAATTTTCTATACATAGAAATCCCAGCAAATTTCTATGTTCATTCCGTAGAAAAATTGTTTCTATCTATCGAAAAAATCTCTATGTATCGAAATTTTTTTCGAGACATTCGAAGATTTTTTTTCCACTTCAGACTTTATCTCATGAAAAATAAAGGTTAAGGGAGAAAATTATGTTCAGGTTGCTACGAAACTCATAAGGGGGGGTTTGAGGGATGTGTAGATGGGTCGTTGTTTTGTTCTGAAGTTCCTAAATTCCCTCAAGTTTATTTCAAATCTCAGTTGTAACCAATAACATTGTAAAATCAGTTTCAAGTTATCCTTTTTGTCTGTTGATTATCATTCCCAGTCTTTTTAGCTTCAGTAAAAATCATTCAACTCAAGTAGATTGATTTTTTACTTTTCTTTCGATTACATTGTCAGAACGAAAATCCCCTCATGTTGCGGATCAAGTTGAACTGCCGAAGAATTAAGATGTATGAAGGTACAAAAATGTAATTTCTGTGGATTTTTCAGTTATTAACTTTCGTTTACTCCTATGCTCGTATAAATTAGAAATTGGGTTTCATGCACAAAAATTAGCTTTAATTTTAATGTTTTAGGAGATTTTTATGATAAAATAAGATCGTTTCTATACATCGAATTTTTTTCCGGCAATTGGCTACTTCGATATATGGAGGTCCGACTGTATTTTTCAAGGCAATATCATAAATTCATACTAAAAATATTGTATGCAGATTTCATCATGCCAACAAAAAACAATATCTTATATTATTAAAACCTGAGCATATGTACCTATCTATCTATGTATCTATCTATGTCGCACTTACTTCTTTCGAATGCCAGTGAAGTGACCATCGAACCAGGTATCGATGGATTCGTCATCTTCCCGTCTTCATGTTTGGCTATTTAACATCATCCTCCGATAATAATTACCGGAGTTATCCATTAAAAACTATTAATTAAGTATACTTAGATTTCAACATAAAATCCCTATTTTTCGACAGCTCTCTTCCATTCAAATTATCATTCAGTGCTTCATCTCCACTTTCCGTAACAATGATTTCATTAAAATGCGTAGCGTGAAGAAAATCCTTGAGAAGAAAGATCTGTTGCCATTTTTTCTCAAATATGAGCAAATAAAATTCTGGTTGTTGTTTTGAGGCTTTTCCTGTCATCGGGAGATTTAAAGTGTTTCCTTTTTGGTTACTTTTCCGGAATCTGCCGCAAAATTTTATTCTGATTCTTTGATTTTTTTTTGTTCAAGCGTGATTGTCGAGCACGCGTCACTTGATATAACTTTTATTTTCGAGGTAGACCGTGCAAAGCCGGGCAACGCAGCTAGTTTATATTTAATAGGCAAGAAGAAAATATAGGAAATCAAAATTGTATTTTCTACAACAAGAGACACTTGGATAAAAGATCTACCGAGTCAAAAGTTTTTCTGAAAGTGCCTAAAAAGCTCGATCATAAAGAGGAGCAGATTATAAAACTTTAGTTTTGCAATTTTAACATTCAAAGCAGCATATTTTTTAAAATCAGCAAGGTAATATTTACACAAAAAAAAAAAAAAAAACTTTCACAAGGACTTTTAACTTTGATGGGAAGAAACCAAAATACCTAAGTTCAGTGGCATGGAACAAGAGAGGAGGTTTTGAATGTAAGTATATTATTAAACAAGTAATTAATTTTTTAGGTATTAAAATAATAATAATAATAAAACAAGCTAATCTGCTGTAGTACGCATAAAAAATTTCTAATTGCCAAAAAAAATAAATAAATAAATAAATAAATAAATAACAAGATGCAGAAGGATTGAAATCTCAAACAAGGGAAGCAAATTTTTGCAAATATCAAGTTCAATGTTGGCATGTTACGCATAAAATAAATTTGCTTACTTTTTACTAAAATTCAACATAAAACATGCTAATCCAAGGCAGCATATGTGATAATATTATTCGATTAGCCAAATGTTTAAATATTTACAAGATACAAAAATACTGAAATTTCTATCATGAGAAGCAATTTTCCGTGAAGTTCAAGGTTGGCGTGTTTCCCATAAAATAAATTTAGTTTTTTCTCCACAATATTTAAGTATTTGCAAGATGCATACAGATTGAAACTCCAAACACAAGAGCAATTTTCCGCAAAATCCAAATGAGTTCAATGTTGTCAGAGTTACCAAAATAATTCCTTCGTTAATTGTTGGAATTAAACAAAAAATAAGCTAATCTAAGGCAACATATGTCAAGGTAACTTCCGAATGTAAAAAAAATCAAAATATTTACAAGCTGCAAAAGGATTAAAACATCAAACACGGAAGCAATTTTTTGTGATGTTGCATATCGAACACTTGTTCAGAGAATTGCATTGGTGAAATATTTTTTAAAAGTTTTTAAGCACAATCCAACGGTTTTTAAAAGAATTGAAGCACTAAGAAACTTTTACAAGGTTTCCCAGAGCTTGAAAATGAACGTTTTTTTCAAGGTTTTTCAAGGGTGTTATGATCCCTGAGAAGCAGGGGAAGACGCAGACTACAATTTTAGGGGGGATGCTAAAGAGTGACTCCCCCCCTCCCATGAAAAATTTCTGAAACTGATTAGGAGTCGATAAAAAACCCCACATCAGTCAGGAATATTGGAAAAAAAAAACTCATTACTTTTTGAAAGAAGTAACATTTAAAATACAGTTGGCTCTCTGTTTAACGACACTCTATCTTTCTCTATTTAACGACGGCTTTTCACTATCCCAGAGGGTCCACTATAGTGTTAAAAGCATTCTATTTAAGGACACTTTCCACTTAAGGACGACTTTTTGTGGTTCCTTGAAAGTCGTTAAACAGAGAGCCAACTGTATTTACTTTTAAAAATAATTAAAGAATTGGAAAAATTACTGAAATCGTTTACGTTTTATCCGTAAAGTGTTTGAATACGATGTGAACCGATAATATTGTCTACGTTTCAGGGGGGTCATGACCCCCGTGATCTTGTACCCGCCACTGCCGAGAAGGTACAGTACCCGAAAGTGTTTCTTAACCCGTTGGCATGAAACGAAAGACAAACGAAGAGAGAGATGATGGGATACCTTGTTGGTGAAGTCGAAGCGAAGTCTGTCTGGGGCGACCAGAGAGCCCTTCTGGTCGCATTCGGTGGCCAGCGCCCTCCTCAGGGCAAAGTTGAGGATGTGTGTCCCAGTGTGGTTCTTCATCACGGACGTCCTTCGCTCCTGGGGATCGAATCGGCAGAATTAACTCCACTCAGATCACGAAATAACTCTCACGAACAGACTCAATTTTATGTAGAATGAGTGATTAAAAATAAATAAAAAAAATACAGTAGAACCTCTCAAAAAGGGACACTAAGGGGACCAGACATTTTGTCCCTTAAATAGAGGTGTCCCTTATTTGGAGGTGGATGAATGGATGCCTGCCGTGTACTTAGTAGTATAATATCACAATAAACATCAACTATTAACACTTACGATTAAATACTGAAAATGTTTCATATATGCTAAATAAAATTCACACTCATTCAAATTTCTAAGTTTATATTATTTTATTAATTAAAATTTAATCAAAAATTTTGTGATGGCAAAGTTGTGTAGCAGCCAGAAATAATTTTGAAGTAACTCATTACATATATTTGCTTTATGTTATGTAAATTACAATGTAATACTATGTGAATTACAATTAATGTTCAAATTTTTAAAGTTTTATATACAAAGCTAAGTAGTTGTTGCTCACTTTTTTTGGCCCTGAATCTACTTGAATAAATTGTTGAGAGGGCAAATGATGCATGTTAATTTCAACAAGGTTTTTTTGCAATACATTATTTGTTTCCTTCACATATGTATATGTCAAACGTACCTCAATTAATTTGTAGAGGAAAAGTGAAACGAATTCCAGTAAATTCACTATTTCTTAATTTCTTATGTGATTACACATTATTTCTTGCATTTTTTTTTTTTGTTCTTTTGTTTTGTGATTGTCCCTTAAACAGAGTGTCCCTTAATTAGAGGTGAATACATGGAAGTCCCTATTCAAAGGGACTGGGACTAGAAAGAGTGTCCTTTAAAGAGATGTGTCCCTTATTCGGAGGTGTCCCTTAATGAAGGTTCTACTGTAATAATGATTAAGTAAATTCTTACTTAGGTCAACGAAGAAAATTTTTATTGAAGTTACTTTCTAGCTACAACTAAATAACTACAATTAAATAACTTCCTACTTTCAATTAAATAACTACAAATGAGGCAGTGAGAAGCAAAGGGATGTAAGTGGCAAAATTAAAAATTTGGAGATAACCAGTACACATGGTAGGTGAATCTCTCCTGTCTTGAGGTAAGAGGTAGTACTAGTAGCCCTGGTAGATGTTGCTGTACAGCATGATTTAGAAAAAAAAAATCAATCAAAGCCTATCTAGGACGTTATCTTCAGCCCTGCTACAGCTTGATGAAGAAAAAAGCTGAACTTAACGCCTAACAAATAAAACCTTAGAAATTAACATTTGAGAGTAATTAATATACTTCCAAACAGGGAGCTCAAATAATATTGTTTTTGTATATTTTTTTATATTGATTTTTTAAAATTCAATTACATTTTTTTTTTTCAATTTTACAAATACAAATACAAAAGTGACGACCAGCAACAGGCTCTGGGCCCAGCTAGACTGGTCCTAGTCAATTTGCAATCCCCAATGTAGATCAATGGCCCTCTTAAAACTATCTACTCCCTTGCTCATGACCACCTCTCCCGGTAAGCTGTTCCGAGGTTCCACTACCCTGCTAAAATAATAATTTTTCCTAATATCCATGTTAGTCTGAGATTTAAATAGCTTAAAACAATGACCCCTCGTCCTGTTTTCAGTGCTAAACTTCAGCCCCGTAACATTTTTTAATTATAATAAATTTAAACAATTGAATCATGTCCCCTCGGTCTCTTTGCTCAAGACTGTACATTTTTAGCATTCCAAGCCTGGAATCGTAGTCCAAGTGAGAAAGTCCATTTATTAGCCTTGTAGCCCGCCTTTGAACCCTTTCCAATACATTAATGTCTTTCTTAAGATAAGGGGACAAAAACTGAACAGCATACTCCAATAGGGGTCTTACCAAACTTCTATATAAGGGCAGAAGAACTTCTTTAGATTTGTTTGAAATAGATCTATTGATGAACCCAAGCATCTTATTGGCCTTGTTACTAGCAATGCTGCACTGTTTATTTTTTCAAAGATTTTAGAAACTTCAGATGGTAATGGACTCAGTCATAAATACAATCAAACTTTTGTTTAAATAATTTTTTTCTTATATTTATTATATCTGAATACTGAATATTTTTTCTTAATGAAAAAGCAGTGTTAAATTATTTTTAAGTCTCCTTTAACATGGGCACCCACACATTTGCAGAAATTGTCCACGAACACCAACCGATATTTTTGATACACATTAATTGATGTCTAATTTTTCTTTTTAGCTTAATGTAAAATGAACTGATTGTGCTAACCATTCATATATCAGAATTAATTTTTTTTCCAAGCTATCAATGTCACGTAATTAACCCCTGTCGAGAGCAGCGCTCGACAATTTCGAAATGAATTACTCAATATGAATAGAGAAAAAAAAACAAGTTTGTTTGCAATTTTAAAGCATTTTGAAACGACTAAGACAAGAAATATTGAATCGCCTTTAAAAAAGACTTATGTTCATAACACGCATGCTATCTTGTCGCGGATTCGATTTATTGCCAAGAACGGACATCCGCTGATAGCAAAGCTTAAAAGCGTGTGCGGATTTCTCGCGAAAGGAATATTTTTCAAAACTCGGTGCGGGTGGAAGATGTAGAACATTTTATCATTTCAGTCACCCCCCCCCCATGAAAATATTAATGTAAATCTGCATCAATCTCAGAAATGATAAAATTGAAGGGGGAAAAGCGGAAATCCGCGTTTTTGCGGAAAAGTAGCGTGTCTGTATCTTGAAAATTATTTTTCTCAAAACTTGAAAACGTCCACTTACATCCCTTTGCTTCTCACTGCCTCAATTGATGTAAATATGTATATACATGACAGAACCACAACATTAAGTAGCAAAATAAAAATTAAATGAATGGATTAATATTTGAAGAAAAACAAACTGTGATGATTCGATTCATCGAGCATCATCTGCTACAAGTTAAGAAAAAATATGCATCTGAACTGGAGAGTGGATGAATAAAAGTATTTTATTACGAATTAAAAATTCTAACCAGACATAAAAATATATAGAGAGTAAAATAATATACAGTTGGTTCTCTGTTTAACGACGCTCTATTTAACAACGGCTTTTCACGGTCCCAGATGGTCCAGTGTAGTTTTAAAAGCATTCTATTTAAGAACGCTTTCTACTTAAAGACGATTTTTTGTGGTCCTTTGAAAGTCGTTAAACAGAGAGCCAACTGTAATAGTAAGAATCGAAAATTTTATTAGAAGGATGCACACTATAAGATCTCATCACAATAACAGATTAAGAAAGAAAAAAAATCTTTTAGTCACCAAAATTAATAGAATAAGCAAAAAAAAAAAAACATGGACTTGCTTTTATTTCCCAACATATAATTTATAATTCATTTTTTAATTGTCGAATTTTGAAACCAAAAATGTTATATCGTGTGATGTCACAGGAGATGAAAGCCATCTTGAATCAGAGTGCATGGTTGTCTTTTCTGGCAAGATATTGCTTTTTAATGATTGCAGCAACGTGAGCAATTTATTAGCAGAACGAGAATTGTTAGTCAAATAAAATACAGGCGGACAATGTTTTAACGAATTCAACGGGACAAAAACTGTTATACGTTAAATTGGGGATATTCGGGGCGCGAAATTTTTTTTTAAAACTGCACTTACCGTATCTAAAACCCCTAATAAGCAACGACGCAAAAATATCCATAATTACAAAGTTTACACTTTTTATTCAGCATTCCACAACTTATGACACACTAGTTAATGTGAAATTTTAAACTACCGAGTAATAGATGCATGACAATTTCCTTGACACTTGACTCGAAGTAGTTCTCTTTCGACTTTATGGAGTGACGAAAATACTGTGCCAGCTGCATGAGCTATGTTTTTACAGTTTCCAGGCCATAGTAAAGCATTTGAAAAAGTAACAGTTTTAATGGAAAGTTTTATTATCACTTTCTGCATCAGAAACAATAATCATTGGTTGCCCCCTCGGCCATCAAAAATTGCCGATTCCAATAAAAGTGTTTTTTTGCATCGGACAACATGGATATGTCATTTGGAAAACAATCCCATGTTTCCTAACTCAAATTAAATTTTTTTTTCGGTTGTTAAAATAACTCGTTAATTCGGGTTTTATTATTCGGTACATAGGGTTTTTTTGTCTTCATTTTAGTCAGGGGGAAAAAGAAAAATTTGTTAAATCACAAAATTCGTTAAATAGAAGTTCGTTAAATTGGGGTCCAACTGTATTCATTTAGCAAAGTTTGGCAGCCTCCTGAAAGTTAATTCCGGTAACCCTAGAGATTTGCTCACTTACGTCGTCAGCGGTGACAATGAAAACGACTGAATGTCATTTAAGATCAGGAAAATATGAAAAAAAAGTAACTTACCCCATGTTTTCCACCATGCTCTTTCAGAAAAAAATATTTTTGAAAAATGGGAAACAACTCAATTAACGAAAGGCAATACATACTAAGAGCATTAGAAAATTAAAAACAATTTAAGGGAATGGACTCACCTCGTCAATAAGCAGCCTCATCTTGTCCCCCACCCTCAGTGTCCCCGAGAGGATACCAATGTGCACCACGTACCCCCCCTGCAGCTGAACCTCCTTCACCGCAAACTCCGTGTCCTGAAAAGAAGAAAGGCCACCTTCGTTTCATGCAGAAAAAATGTATTGACAAAAATATGAGGACCATTCAGGAAAACAATGATCAGAATAAAAGGAAAATAAATATTTAACCAGCTTTAATTTTAAATTTTCTGAATAGAGCCTTTCTTCAAAATGTTCACTGTCATTTGCGATTGTCCTCTTTTTACAGACTGAAATCATGTTTTGGGAAAAAATGGTGGAAGAATTGTTAAATGCTCGGGCAATAAAAAACACCAACTGTATTAATAGTACAGTTGACTCTCTGTTTAAGGACTTTCAGGGGACCACAAAAAAAAAAAAATCGTCCTTAAGTAGCTAGCGTCCTTAAATAGAATGCTTTTAAAACTACAGTGGAGCATCTGGGACCATGAAAAGCTGTCTCTAATAGGAGAAAATCGTTAAATAGAGCATCGTTAAACAGAGAGCCAACTGTATTTCTTATAAGGAGATTATGATAGATTTAACATTTCAAAAAAGGGAAGAGTTCCACGGAGATGCATAATGTCATTTGCATCTGCAAGAAACTCTTTTTTGTTTAGTTCATTAAATATCTTTTCAGAGTATAAAACTTGATATACATGATACGTTATGAAAAATATAATGAACAATTTAAAATTGAGTTTGCAGTGGACCATGTAGTAAACAAACGATAAGGTTCCATTCCAAAGCAACTGTGAAATAAATGAACGTAGCAGTTTCTAACGTGGCCAGAATTTACCTACTAGAAGGCCATGATTGTTTTACCTGTATATTAAATACCCATATAGTAGAATACATTTATAATGCCGACCTATATAACGCAATTCTCTATAAACCGCACAACTTTTCAGAAGTAAAGAATAGGTTTTGGAAGTTTAAAAATCCTTCTGTTTTGCTTTGTAAACATAAAAATTGTCAGGCAAATTAAATTTTGAGACAGTTTATCCTCTTACCATCTTCATTCAAAGCTTTTAAATTTAAAATTGGTACTCATAATAAACAGAAAATACCAAATGGCTCTTGAAAATGCAGCTGTTATGTGAACCGTGAAGCTAGCAGAACAGGATAATTCACTTTCTTATGATTGTGAAGCATATTTATTTGGGAATAACTAATTGTATAATTAGTGCTTAAATAATCAATATAGATACAGCTCATTCTGAAGTGCTAATATATAGATATATTCTGCATATTAGTTTCAAAATTTGTGGAATAACCTGTATAACACAAAAGCTCTGGTCCCCAAGGTGTGCGTTATAACGGTCTCCTACTGTACTAGGATTGGTAACATGACTCAAACTCGAGGGTTCCGGGGGATTTTAGCCCCTCCCCCGGGCTATGCCTGGCCATTAAAATAAAATGTATTTGAGAAAGCAGATTATTTCACTGACAATCAGGGGTGTTCCCATACACAGGGTATACTCTCAAACATTTTTCTGAATTTTAGCATATACCCTCAAGCTTTATATATTTTTATTTATTATTCAGATTCTGTCATCGCATTTTTACATTTTACTAAAGCAAAAACTAATATATTTATGTTGACTACATTTTCCCATAAGTAACCGAATTTCTTTATATATTTCTCAACACTTATAATAAATCAATGCCTTTTGAAAACATGCTGCACATAAAGAGCAGTTGTTAATCAGTACAGTGGTAGTTAATTAAAGTTAATTTTCTGAACAGAAGGAAAATGTGAAACTTGAATTTTACCAGTTTTTTTTCCCTCCCCTTCAAAAACCCGGATGGATCTCTAGGGTCCATAAATACCCTAGGGTGAGGTGGAATTCCTGGACATATTATCAAAGTTCATACTCTTCCAGACAAAATGAATTACAGGAGTTTTCAGGAGTCAAAAGCAGAATTTTCAGGAGTAATAACACGAGTGGTTTTTAGTATATTTAGTATATAGCACTTCTTATATTATATATTTGTAGTATATTTAGTATTATCAATACTAAATATACTACACAATAGCAATAGCACTACTAATTAGCAATAAAGAAAATACACTTAATAGCAGTTAAAACAAAACTTAGGACATGTTCTTGGTTCGTTCTCTAGTGGCAGTTACGATCAGTAACTGTAATGGGCATGTTTGACCAGAGTAACAAGTCAATCGGTTCGAACTCACCCCATGTCTTTGCGAAAAGCACTGGGTGATCTGTATAATACGAGAATTTTGATTGGTTGCCAGCAATTCAATATGGCTGCCTAAACAGAAATGACATGGAATTAAAATTGGCAACTGTTGTTGAAAATTATTTTCAGGAGGAGAGGAGAAAAATCAGGAGGTTAAAACAAAAATTTAGGAGTTTTAAGGGCCCTTAGAAGAAAAAAATTAAATTTCAGGAGTTTTTCAGGATTTTCAGGAGGAGTGCGAACCCTGTATTATGTACATAATCACATACACATAGTGTGATAATGGATTACTTGGAGCATACCGTCAGGATGGAAATGGATGGGAACATCACTGCTGACAATGAGGGAAAGGAAGAAAAAAAGCATGAAATCTTGGGTACGGGCCAGAAGGCATGAGTGCATTTTTTTAAACAAGCTCCCCCCCCCCTTTTCTTTTTGAGCTAAACAGAAAACATGTTCAAGTGCCTCAGAGAAAATTTAACATCAACCACCGTCAGGATGTGAACAGCAAAGATCATCACAGGCACACTTTGGATTCGTGAACAACAAAAAGAAATACATTTTAGCATGGACAAAGAACAAAAACATATGAAAATGAAAATGTAAAAAAAAAACATATTTTCACCATGCACAAATTTAACCACCTTGCAGTTCTTGACGAGATATCTCGTCCATTTAACATGCAATTTTGGGACTGGTCAACTGTAAGGGAGTTAAAAACATGCTCATTAATTAAAAACATACAAAATCAACACAGTCCACTCTCGATAACTCAAAGCTTTTCACAATAAGCCCTTTACCTCTAAGCTATCACCAAATCCCCAACTCTTGAAAAAGCCGCAGAAGTTTCCCATTATTTGAACCACCAATATTTTGTACATGGGCGCCCATATGCGAAATTGTAAGGGGGGGCTCAGATATTTTCCCCATGGTTTAGCAGGATATTTTCCCCACAGAAACCGATTTCAGGACAGATAAGAATCATTAAAATTTGACATTTTTAATGACTCATTCATTAATGGCTGGAGAAGATATGTTTTTACACTTTTCCAAAGAAAAAAAGTACTAAAAGCAAGGAAGTTCTAATTTCTAGGGGGGGGGGCGGGCTCGAGCCCCACTTGACCCCCCCATATGGGCGCCTATGACTGATTGTTACTAGGATAACTACAAACAAAAAATCTTGAAAAATTCTAAAGTAATGGCAGTACCAGTCCTACTTCTTGGCCAAACTTTTAGAGCAATGAGCCATTTTATGTTTCTGTAGTGACAACTTCTTTGCTTTAGCTGGTGTTGTATGTAATTTTACACGTGAATACATATTTCAAACTAACTGTTAAACAAAACTAAATTATTGCAAACCAATGAACATTCAAGTAAAATTTTGACAGTGTTTAAATTTTTTTATTAAATTAAAAATACATATATATTTTGGCAATTCAGTTCGAAGGTAGATGACGGGGCACTCATGAATGCAACTTATAGGGGCCTATGTGAACAGTTCCCATAACCTCTATGTAATATTAGTGTAAGATATTACAAGTGTCAAAACATGTGTAAATATGTGTAATTATATTTTTTCTGTAGTTCTGCAGTCCCCTCATACAGGCACCCATGATTTTGTTGGTTTTAGCTGGTTTCTTGGGACTTCGAGTCACTAAAAGTGAACTGTATTTGAAAACTTAAATCTGAACAGCAAAAATACAGATTTCCTTTAAACTCCAAACAAAAGCAAAGAACTATTTTCACTAACTTTTTTCAACATATAATTTTCAATGCCTCAGAGAACACTTAACATCAACAAGCATCAGGATGTGAACAGCAATCAAAAATCATCACAGGCACACTGAACAATTCGTATTTCAATCAATTTTACAATTCTTATTTGGAGGTGTTTGAATTGATGCAAATTATGTACTTATAGTACAATATTATAATGAACATAGACTATTAACATTTAAGATTAAATAGTGAAAATGTTTCACACATGCTAAATAAAATTCAGAGTTATTCTAATTAAAAAAATAGTATTTTAAAAATTAAATTATTTTTAAAACTTAGTAGGATCAAAGTTATGTAATTGATAGAAATAATTTTGAAGTAATTTGTTTCATGGATTTGCTTTATGTCACATAATTTGCAATTCAATGTAATGTAAATAACTGTCATCACATTTCAAGTTTTCTACAAAAAGTTAGTCAAATGAAAAGCATGAATGAAAAATATGAAAATACATATTTAATTCTTTGCATGTTAATGACTTGGCCAATGTTTTCCAGTGAATTTTTAGGCAAAACAAGCTGGTGTGTGCATCACATGGCTTCCTTTTACTCCAATTTAATGTCATTTTCTCATTATTGGCAGTTTTAATATGATTAAATAGTTTACTCTCTAAATATCACCAACAGTAGCCAAATTGAATCTAGATTTTAAACAGAAAATAAATAAATAAAAAAAATCGCCAAATCTTTCGCCAAGTTGGCGACCAGAAGACTCGCGATATATCGCCGAGTGTCCGCCAAATTATAACACCACTTGAGTTTACTTCAAAATTAAAAATGATTTAACTCCAAAAAGTTGCAAAAGACCCCCTTTGGAGGGGAGGTGCACAACTAGACCCCACTAGGAGTCTAACGTACCAAATTTCAACTTTCTAGGACATACCGTTCTTGAGTTATGCGACATACATACACACATACATACATACAGACATCAAGAGAAAACTCGTTATAATTAACTCGGGGATTGTCAAAATGGTTATTTCGGGTGTCTGTACGTTTCTAGGCAGATATCCATGTGTGGTCGAGTCTCAAAAAAAAAAAAAAAAAACTCAACATTCATTCAGGGGTGAGAAAAATGGAAATTAAGGCCGATTTTTGAGTGAAATTTTTTTTTTTTTTCGCGAATACAATACTTCCTTTTTTGTAAAAGGAAGTAAAAAGAATATTTCAATGAATGCATTTATTTTTTATGAATTTATAGTCATTGATTACTGCACTTTTTCTCTGACTGTCCCTTAATCAGAGATAAATGGGCCATTCCACTGTTATGTGCGGGACAAAAATACGCTTAAATTTCATTAACATTTTGTCATATCTCTTAATATTTTGACGAAACAGGTGTAAGCAATTTTTTTAATCTTTACATTTAATACAAAGATACTCCTGACACAATTATATTTTCATTAAACAATTTTGTTATTTAAAATAAAAAAATTTACATGCGTCACTTGCGGGACATCCAAAGTCGACCTCTGGTAACTTGCTCATGAATAAGCTAATATTTTTGCTCTATTAATATAGCAATGACGAAACAAATTGTAGATTTTGAAAGCTATGGCTCCAACGTAAAGGAAACATATCTCATTCGTTTAGAAATAATTATTTAAGCCATTGAAAAAAAAAATATGTACATGCCCATTCCATTAAAAAGGGTCATTTTGTCCCGCACGTAACGATTCCTATATTTCATAAAAAATAAATAATTTTTGAAGAAAATTTTTGCTTAAGAAGTCACACAAGCGTTTGTGATTTGTTAAGCAACAAACTTTTGTTCAGCATCCTTTTAAATTATTATTTTTTCTGAAATATATGAAGCGTTACGTGCAGGACAAAATTACCGTTTTCCGTGGAATGGCCCAAATACATGGAGGTCCCGATTCAAATGGACTGGGAATAGAAAAAGTGTCTCTTAAATAGAGGTGTCTCTCATTCAGAGGCGTCCCTTAAAGGAGGTACAGTAGAAGACCCTTATAACACACACCTTGGGACCAGAGCTTTTGCGTTATACAGGTTTTTGCGTTATATAGATCATTTCACAAATTTTGAAACTAATATTCAGAATGTATCTATATATTAGTACTACAGAATGAGTTTTATCTGCAGTGAGTATTAAAGCACCAATATTACAATTAAATCACAAATAAATATGTTTCACAATCAAAATCCTGCACTTCTGCTAGCTTCATGGTTTGCATAACAGCTGCATTTTCAAGAGCCATCTGGTATTTTCTGTTTACTATGAGTACTAATTTTTAAATTAAAAGCTTTGAAATAAGATGGAAAGATGAAAAACTTTTAAAATTTAATTTGCCTAACTATTCTTATTTTTGCAAGAGCAAAACAAGGACTTTTTTAAACTTCAAAACCTATTGTTTACTTCTAAAAAGTAGTGCGGTTTATAGAGAATTGCGTTATACAGGTTGGCGTTATAATGGTCTTCTACTGTACTACTGTCTTTTCAGGCACATTCTGTAATATAATTTTCAATGCCTCAGACAACACGTGTCATCAACAAACATCAGGATGTGAACAGCAATCAAAAATCATCACAGGCATACTTTGTGCACCTGAATATTGCGACAGAAATACATTTTACGCAGAAAAGTACACATCAGTGAAAGCTAAAACCGAACCAAACCCATTTCAGCCATTCCGGCCTAAAGACGAATACAGTCGGACTTCGATATAAGGTCACTCCACGGGACTTCACAAAACTGACCTTATAAGCGGGGTGACCTTATAACCGATTCATATATATACAATGTGCTCTCTGTTTAACGACTTTCAAGGGACCACAAATAATCGTCCTTAAGTAGGAAAAGTCCTTAAATAGAATGCTTTTAACACTACAGTGGACTATCTGGGACCGTGAAAAGCCGTCAGTAAATAGAGAACGTCGTTAAATAGAGCGTCATTAAACAGAGAGCCAACTGTATTTATTGATAAACTAGCCGCCTGCGGCGACCAGCTGGTCCGCCTTTTTACGCCATTCGCCATTTTGCGCCAGAGTTGCCGCCTTCGGCGGCTACTTAGACAATTTAGCGACGGTATTAATCAATGTTTTTCTCTTTTTTCTCAATATTATCATTCGCCTTTTTACACCGATGTTGCCGCCTTCGGCGGCTGCTTAAACAAATTTCGTGGCGGTATCAATCAATCTATATCTATGTATATCATTAGTAGTTTGAATAAAATATTTTCTAGATCTATCTCCAGTTCCGTCGTTTTGAATATTTTTAAAGGAGGACTACGACGTACTCTTTATGCAAATTTTGTCGAAAAATAACAAAAAGCACTTCCATTTTTATGTGAAAGCATTGTTTTTTCAAAGTCATGGTGTGTGTGGGGAGGGGGGCACTGACACCCCGTTGAAATTCCTTAAATGACGGGCATGCCTCTTTCTTGCTGTCCATCTGCTATATCGAACTCTATATTTGTCTATCTATCAATCTATACGATCTGCGCATATCTACCTCCTAACAGTACAATCTTTTTTTATTTATATAAGTATTAATTCGAAAACAAAAACATTTTTTGTCCACTCAACCTCTATCTATCTCTGTATCTACCTAACCTAACCGCCAATTCGTAACAAAAACGAAGATCATGCAAAAAATCGCGGACTTTATTTATTTAATCAAAATAGCCCTCAAAAATAAAAGCTCTTTGTTCCCCCGTAGTGTTCAAAAAGTAGCGCTTGCAAAAAAAAAAAAAAAAGAAAGGTGAAGAGAAGGCAAACGATTTCAGTTGGATCACGTGATGAGGTAAACTCGGAACTCAGCCGGCAAGCGAACAGCGTGCGTTGTGTTCTGCCATTAAAAAAATTGTAAAAAAAAAACTATTGCGTATTTTTCAAAACTTTTTTCTTCTGAAGAGAGCGGAATGTTTTTACTATTACCAACTAAAATTTTAGAATTGAGGGTTCAATACTTGTCGCAGGATGAGTTTCGAAAAAAACTAAACCCAGAAAAAAATGTAAAATAAAGTTTTTTTCAAAAATCAATAAAAAATACAAAAATTGCTCTATCTTCAAAATTTTTTCAATCATCATATTTAAAACTAAATTTCCTACATTATAGTACAAAAAATATTTGTGTGGTGCGATTGGATCGGGGTCTGTGAGGTAAAAAGTACTAAAAAGTGCAAAAAAACGCATAAAACATTAAATAACTTGTTTTCTAATAAAAATATCAAAAATCGAAGCCCGAGGTGCACTTTTTCAGCAAAAACTGCACCTGTATACCAAATTTCATCTTTCTAGGCCTTACCGTTTTCCTGGGATGCGCGCCACAAACACACACACACACACACACACACACACACAAACATCTTATTTTATTATATGTATAGATAAGGATGTATTCACAAGGACGTATACATTAATTCTTTTCAAAATTTAACACGTCCGAAAACATCAGTTAATTAAATTATAATAGTTGAATTGATTTGAATGAATTGAAATTTTTGGACTTAATAAGAAATTTTGAAATGCTTTTTTAAAACTTCCATTTAGAATAAAACTGCATTCAAATATGCCCAAGCAAAAAACTGATGTGCAACTTACCTCGCTTAAAATGACATTAATACAGGACTGAAGCGTTTTTTCTTTAGTTAAGGCACAATGGTTTCTAAGTATCTTCTGAAAATTTTCTTTGGCTTCTAATGACTGGTAAAAAATTGCGATAGGTACATACTGAGTGCACACATTACTGCTTCACATATTTAAGTATCACTGTCGTAACACTCATTTTCTACTGTTAATTTACTATGTTAATAGGAAAAATGACTTTTCACTTTAAGGATCGTATATTGCGTAAAGTTCTTGGAAGTGAATCGATTACGCAATGAAATCATTTAAAGAAGTCAGACAAAAGTGACCTTATAAGCGATTAATGTATTATGACCTGACCATATATCCGATAATACATAACATAGATTTCCTATTCAGCAAACCAGGACTCTATAAAAAAAACTGACCTTATATGTGGGGTGACCTTATAAGCGGGTGACCATATATCGAGGTCTGACTATATACAAAATTATTATTTGAAAACTTTGGCAAAAGAAAAAAAAATGAAAAGTTCTCTTTCACCAACTGCAAAAACATAAATTTCAATTATTTGCTTCTGTGTTGATCTTTAAACTTTAATAATAATGCTTATAAAATAACTAAATGAATAATTAAAAAACAAGAAAGAAAAAAAAAGCAAAGAAGAACCTTCAGATATTTTTCAATGCCTCAGACAACACTTATCATCAACAGCCATCAGGATGTGAACAGCAGAAATCATCATCAGCAAATACTGTATGTAAGTATTCTTCAAAGGAGTAGAGCCAATAAGTAAAACCAATAAAAATGTTAATAGCACTGTAGACCTTCATCACGCTGCAGGGATCCAGACATGCTTTTCTCAACATAACCACAAAACAAACAATTCATGAAAATGTCAGTTTGTGACAAGTTGAGGAGGGGGGGAGGGAGGCAACAGGGCGGATCCAGAAAACATTCAGGGAGGAGGCGATTGCTTTTCACTTTTTACTCTTTGGAACTTCAATTTCTAAAATTTTTCGAATGAGTGTACCGAAACCCTCGCTTACCTATCCCTAATATTATCTTAGATCTTCTAAAATTGAGATTTTGGTACTTCAATTTTGAAAAATTTCCTGTAGAAAGTACTGGTCTCTATCCCCATACTGTATCCCCAGAGTAATAAAAGATGTAGTACGATTGCGTTTAAAAGACTTCAATTCCGGGAAAGAGCTCCCTTTCTTCTAACACCATTGAATATTATGTAAAACTGCGGTTTTGAAACTATAGTATTGAAAATATACATAAAGAAATTTCCTGTCTCTCGGGTCAAGGAGGGGGCGATCGCCCTTATTGCCCCTCCCTTGTATCCGTCCTTGGGGGGCAACAAGAATCATGACATCACATATTTTGGTTGAAATAAAAACCTTTTCTTTAACAAACATACTTGCCAACCTTCGAAGAAAAAAAAACAGGAGATTATACAAGAAGCATATAGGTGATTCACCAGCGACATATCTTCACAACAGAATTATTAAATTATGCTTTTAAATAACATAAATACTAAATTTAAAGTGAAATGGGGATTTTTTGCTCATAAGCTAATTGGTAGCAGCAAGAATAACATACTGCAAATGAAAAAATAAATAATAAGGAGTGAATTTGCTTTAAGTTTTGTAAATTCTCCAGTCTCTACCAAAAAAGTAGCTACAAAAATTTAATTGCTAAAATCCGAAAAGAAAAAAAAATTAATATATAGTGAAAATAAAATATAAAATGAGTAGGTATAGGGTAGCACATGTTAAAATAACTTCAAATTTTCAAAATAATTAAAGTATTTTCAAGATGCAAAAGGATTGAAATCTGCTGCAATTTTCGGCAAAGCCCGTGCTTCGTTGAACATGCAATGTGGAAAGCTTAAAAAAAATTAATTTTTACTAAATGAGGTATTAATTGGAAAAATTCTTATTCCCTGACATTGGTTGACTAGTAAAGGGCGCCATCTGTTGAGAAGAAAGTGAAATTTTTTAATGATTGACTGAAAAAATTGCAAAAACGGGAGAAAATAGTAAAAAACGGGAGTCTCCTGTTAAAAACTGTAGAGTTGGCAGGTATGCAGTAAGTATGTGTGTGTATTTTTTTTAAACAAGCTCTAATTTAGCAACACAGAAACAACCTTCAAGTGCCTCAGAGAAAATGTATCATCAACAGCCATCAGGATGTGAACAGCAGACAAAGCTCATCATCGGCACGTGTCATATTCGCGAACACTCGGTAAAAAGAAACACATTCTGGCACAGACGAAGAACAAAAACGAACGAAAGTAAAAATCAAAAACAAATATGCAACCACCAATTCGACACAGAAAGGCATGCTTATCCAACTAAAAATATACAAAATCACTTGTTGGAAATTTGAGCAAAAAGAGAGAAAAAAAAATGACATTAACTGCAAAAAATAAAAATTTCCATCTTTTCAGTGCATATGTAGATTGCAAGACGAGTTTTAAGACAGTCATTTTGCAATATGTAATTTAAAACGCCTCAGAGAAAATATATCATCAACAGTCGTCAGGATGTGAACAGCAGAGAAAGATCATCACAGGCACACATTGCAAGCTCATGAACAGTAAGTAATTTGAAAAATATACATCAGTAAAAAATGAAACAAACACATGCTGACCATTCCAACACAGAAAGACATGCTTATCAAAAGAAAAACATACAAAATCACTACTTGAAAATTTGAATTAAAAAAAAAAAATACACTAACTGCAAAAATACAAATTTAAATTATTTTTAGTGTATCTGCAGATTAAAAAAAAAAAAAAAAGAAAAGCCTAGAAGAGTTTTAAGACTATACATTTTGAAACAATTTAAAGTGTCTCCGAGAACACTCATCATCAACAGCATCATGTGAACAGCAGACAAAGATCATCATTGGCATCCCATGTGTTAATGAACAGCAACAGAAATACATTTTGTGCAGAAAAACAATCAGCAAAAACTAAAAAACATTAAACATATTTCCACCATGCAGACATTTAAAGACATACTTATCAATTAAAAATGTAAAAAAGTGAAAAACTTTCCATTTCACAAATTGCAATTTAAACTTTCTCTAAACTTTAAACTATAAAAAAAAAGGAAAATAAAAAAAAAACAATAAAAAAGCAAAGAAGCACTTTCTTGCACATTTTTTAACAAGAATTTTCATGCCTCAGAGAAACTGTATCATCAACGACCATCAGGATGTGAACAGCAAAGATCATCATCGGCAAACATCGCATTTGTGAACAATAAACACACGATATTTTTTTTTTGTGTAGATCATTAGACTTTCCTAACAATAATGTTGACATACATAAAGAAAACCAACTGATGTGTGCATCACACGACTTCTTTTTACGCCAGTTTAACGTCATTTTCCCATTATTGGCAATTTTAATGTGATTCAATAGTTTACTCTCTAAATATCACCAACAGCGGCCAAATCGAAACCAGATTTTAAAAAAAAAATCGCCACATTTGTCGCCAAGTTGGCGACAAAACTTGGCGACCAAAAGACTGGCGATATATCGCCAAGTGTCCGCCAAATTATAACACCACTTGAGTTTACATCGAAATTAACAATGATTTCCCTCCAAAAACGGGCAAAAGACCCCATTAGGAACATCCGAATGCAATCAAAAGGGAAGGTGCACAAGTAGACCCCACTAGGAGGCCACAAACCAAATTTCAACTTTCTAGGACATACCGTTTTTGAGTTATGCGACATACATACACACATACATACGTACATACAGACGTCACGAGAAAACTCGTTGTAATTAACTAGGGGATCGTCAAAATGGATATTTCGAGTGTCTGTACATTCCTAGGCACTTATCCACGCGTGGTCGAGTCGAAAAAAAACCAACATTCATTCGGGTTTGAGCAAAATAGAAATTAAGGCCAATTTTTGAGTGAAAATTTTTTTTCGCGAATACAATACTTCCTTTTTTGTAAAAGGAAGTAAAAATAAAGGGGCCAAGAAAAACTCGGAAGAAGTTAATTTTTAAATTTAATTTTCAATGCCTCAGAGAATACTCATCATCAAGAGGATGTGAACAGCAGACAAAAATCATCATTGGCACATATCTTATTCACTGAACGGAAGTGGAGGAAAAATAACGCAGCATCAGTAGAATGAATCATAAATAACAAAAAGACAAAAAAATATTTTCTTTCCTCGACACAACCTTCCTGCTGTTTCTTTTATTATACGTGAAAATAATTTGGAGAGCAAAAAATGACAAAAACAACGTCAAAAAAATGCATCAACTGCAAATACAGTCAAACCTTGATATCTCGAAACAAAAATTTTCCCCAGCATTTTCTATAAAAACCCCTATGTATTTTCCATAGTTGTCTCAAAATTTGTTTTTTGAAACCCTCGATATGTCGAAATTTTTGCACAGAAGCAAGTTTCAATTGTCGTTTTTCTTCGGCAACTCTTGTAGTAAAACCAGCTCCAGAGACAATTGCTTAACGTTTTTCATCCCTTTTCTTGGAAATTTTGTGAATAGGGGATTGGGGCAAGATAATAGGGGAGTGTTGGTATGGGGGGTGCTGTGTTTCCATCAGAGTTTAGAATCTTTGTGCATTTGTTGTCCACTTTGAGGAAAGGGGTTCGATTTTTCGTCCGTCAATTTTCAAGCGAAAACGGAAAATGCGTTCCTCATTTTCATCATTCAGCTTTTTTAACTCCTTCAAAATGGCTGCTGAGAACTTTTTGAATGTGAGGTTGCTGGTTGAAGATCAAAATTGGAATTTTTAAATTTTTAGCTGCAAAAACCAAGTTGAAATTGTTGTTCATTTCAAAATCTCATCCTGTGCACTTTTGACAATTATAAAATTTCAAATCTAGTAAAATATTGAAGACTACTTTATTGATCGTAATTCGAAGTGGTCCCATAGTACATATATAAATGCAAATAGCGTAGGTGTGTGTAAATGTGCGAGTTACTAGTGTAATTTTTTGAAAACCTTGATAACACGAAAACTTGATATCTCGAAATTTTCCCCCGTCCCGAGAGGTTTGAGATATCGAGGTTGTACTGTAACTGCGTACAACTGTTTTGGGGTTGCAAGGAACCACTTCAAAGCAAAAGACACAGTTCGTTAAAGAAAGAACATCTGATGACACACACAGTATGACCAGAGTACAGGCTTTCCCTCGTATAGCATATACGTATCGGACTTCTACAAAACTCTTTTGAAATTACACGGTACCAAATTGTGATTATTATAACACGATTTCAATACAACACGAATGTTATTATTAAAGATGGAATTTCATTTTTGTTTAATACATTCTGCTAATCTCTACGTAGTATAAAATGAAGTCTCCAAAAAGCGTCTGTGTGTTTGAACTCTCAAAACTCGAGAACTACCCGGCCGATTTCGCTGAAATTTTTACAGTTTGTTCCTTTAAGTCCTGAGAAGGTTTGCAGACCAGTTCGAAAACAAGTCGATGAATAGTTCTCTTTTTATTCCAATTTAGGCCCAATTAGTAATTTTATATATCGTTGGAAAAGGAAGAATTTCCCGTGTTCTACGCAATTTGTTCCAATGCTCTAACTTAATAGCGGCGGGAGTTTTTTACGTTTTTAGCTCGATTTTTTTTTAGGCTTAGCTGAAATTTAGGCACTACTTTCTTCATTAAATCCATTAATAAGAAGTGAAGAATTGTCCCACAGTTTTCGTTTTGATAGCATTGGAAAGAGCTGCTTTTTTTACTCAAGATCTAACTAGACCTAAGGTCAAAAGTTTAACCCTGTATCTCCATTAGAAAAAAAGTTACAAGCGAATTAAATGAAGTTCAAAAATCTGTTCTCTATTCAAGTTTTTAGCCATTTTATTTTGCGTTTCCAAGGTAATGCTTTTTGAATCCATCGTTTATTTCCATCTTTCTCATTTTCAATTCTTAAACTTATTTTATTTTGTGTTTCCATGGTTACGCCATTTAAATCCATCTTTCTCATTTTATTTTAATTTCTTAAAAGTATTTTGGTATCGGTCGTCATTGTTTGGCAAGAAAATTTCGCATGATGGTTTTTTTTTTCTTTCATTTAATCCTGGTTATTGAAGATACTTCACTTGACGCAATGGTTTATTTTCAAGGTAGACCGGGTAAAGCCGGGCAACGCAGCTAGTGTTTAATAACTCTAATAAGCTTTTACCTTGTTTTCATGAGACTTGGGTTCGATATAACACGGTACACATCCCTTAATTCACATTATTTCTAAGTCTCACATAACACGGTTTCGACATAACACGATACATCTTAACCTGGTTTTTCTCATGCACATACATAATTAGTATTAAAAATAAAAATGTTATTTTTAAAAAAGTCTCGTATAACACAGTTTCGATATAACACGGAACACGGTTTTGATATAACACGATACATCCTAACCTGGTTTTCTCATGCACATACATGATTAGTATTAAATTAAGTAAAAATATTATTTTTAAAAAAGCCTTTTATATAACACGGTTTCGTTACAACACGGAACAAATGAACCGTGTTATATGAAGGGCACCTGTACTTCCAACTAAGATTGGCGTAAAAAATAAACACTTGAATTTTGGAAAACTGCTACAAGTTGCATGGAGACCCGAGCGACCAAACATACCAAGAGGTGTCCCTCATATAACAGGGTTCATTTGTTCCGTGTAATACCAAAACCATGTAATACAAGACTTGTTTAAAAATAACATTAACTTATTTTTTATACTAATTATGTATGTGCATGAGAAAAATCAGGTTAAAATGTATTTTGTTATATCAGAACCCCGTTCCGTGTTAAGAAATAATGTGAATCAAGGAATGTGTACCGTGTTATATTGAAACCAAGCAAGGGAGCCCATATGCAAAATTTTAAGGGGGTGGGCGCTCAAACATTTTCTCCATGGTTTAGCTGAGTATTTTCCCAATGAAAACCAATTTCAGTACTGATTAGAGACATTAAATTTGACATTTTTAGTAACTTATTCATTAATGGCAGGAAAAGAAATTTTTATGCATTTTTGCAGAGAAAAAAAGCACTAAAAGCAAAGAAATTCTCATTTCTAAGGGGGGCTTGACCCCCCCTCCTTGCCCCCCTATATAGGCGTTCTTGAAACCAAGTATCATTAAAACAGAGTAAAAACTTTACAGTTATCAAACATTAACAGAGAATGTCTTACACAAAAATCAAATAATATCTTTTTTAAAGAAAACCTTCGCGTCATATCAAAACCATGAAGTATTAAATCCAAGTTTCATGCCGTGTCATATCGACGCGTACTTCTACAACACGGTAAAAACCGTGTTGTAGAAGTACTGTGTTGTAGAAGTACCGTTCAAAACCACGAAGTATTAAATCCAAGTTTCCTACCGTGTCATATGGAAACCATGTTGTAGAAGTACTGTGTTGTAGAAGTACCGTGTTGTAGAAGTACCGTTCAAAACCACGAAGTATTAAATCCAAGTTTCCTACCGTGTCATATGGAAACCATGTTGTAGAAGTACTGTGTTGTAGAAGTACCGTGTTGTAGAAGTACCGTTCAAAACCACGAAGTATTAAATCCAAGTTTCCTACTGTGTCATATCGAAACCATGTTGTAGAAGTACCGTTCAAAACCATGAAGCATTAAATTCAAGTTTCGTACCGTGTCATATCGAAACCATGTTGTAGAAGTACTGTGTTGTAGAAATACCGTTCAAAACCACGAAGCATTACATCCAAGTGTCGTGCCATATCGAAACCATGTTGTAGAAGTACTGTGTTGTAGAAGTACCGTTCAAAACCACGAAGTATTAAATCCAAGTTTCCTACCGTGTCATATCGAAACCGTGTTGTAGAAGTACCGTTCAAAACCATGAAGCATTAGATTCAAGTTTCCTACCGTGTCATATAGAAACCGTGTTGTAGAAGTACCGTGTTGTAGAAGTACCGTTCAAAACCATGAAGCATTAAATTCAAGTTTCGTACTGTGTCATATTGAAACCGTGTTGTACAAGTACCGTTCAAAACCACGAAGCATTAAATTCAAGTTTCGTACGGTTTGATATCGAAACCAGGTTGTACAAGTACCGTGTTATACGAGGGACGCCTGTACTTTTAAAAAAGTGATCTTCTCACTCACTTCGTCTCCCTCCTTGACCATGAACCCTCTGTCGTAGGTCTGTCCTCCTGCCTCCGCATAGAAGGAGGTGCGGTCCAGGATCACACCACACTCACCACCCTCCTCCACCGCATCCACGAAGCCTCCCACCACACGAAGGGACACCACGGTGCCACGGCATGCCTCGAACTCTGCGGAAAGAGTCACGAGAAATCAGCTTCGTGACGGAAATAGAAGAGATTGTTTCAGTTATTTACTCCATAAAGCAACTCAAATGATTATGAGAGCCCATAAGGAGTAGGGTGGTTCGAAAAAAATCATTTTTTTAATTTCGGAATCACGTTACCACTCAAAAGTTGCAGTTTGGTATCCCCAATTAGGGAAAAATTAAAAAATACGTACTTGCCAACCTTCGAAGGAAAAAAAACAGGAGATTTTACTAGAGATATATCCGATTTATCATCGACATGTCATCGCTACAGAATTAAATTATACTTTTAAATAACATGAATACTAAATTTAAAGTGAAATGGGGTTTTTTTGCAGGTAAGCAAATTGGTAGTTGCAAGAAAAATTTACTGTGAAGGAAAAACAAAATAATAAGGAGTGAATTTGCTTAAAGTTTCATACATTTTCCAGTCTCTACCAGAAAAGTAGCTGCAAAAATTTAACTACTAAAATCCGAAAAAAAAGGAAATCAATATATAATGAAAATAAAATATAAAATAAGTAGGTATAGGGTAGCACATGTTAAAATAACTTCCAACATTAAAAATAATTGAAATAATTTCAAGATGCAAAAGGATTGAAATCTGCTGCAATTTTCGGCAAAGCACGTGCTTCGTTGAACATGCAATGTGGAAAGCTTCTAAAACATTAATTTTTACTAAATTCTTATTCCCCGACACTGGTAGACTAGAAAAGGTCGCCATCTATTAAGAGAGTGAAACTTTTTAATGATTGACTGAAAAAACTGCAAAAACGGGAGAAAATAGTAAAAAACGGGAAATCGGAAGATGGAAGTAAAAAACGGGAGTCTCCCGCTAAAAACACTAGAGTTGGCAAGTATGAAAATAGATTAAAAAATTAAATTTTCAAAAAAGAATAAAATTAGTTTTGTTGTATTTGTTCATAATGCAACAGCCATAAATTTTCAGTATACAGTGTAGTTTGAACCTAAAAAATATTTTATTGCTTTTAAATAAGATCTGTAGTTCACGCATCGATCTTAAATTGTGCTTCAAATTTCCAGAGATTTCAGCCGTATGCGCAAACGAAAGATGTTATAAAAAAGCTATAAAATATTTTTCAGGTTCAAACTACACCCTATACTGACAATTTATGGTTGTGGCCTTACAAAAATATAGAAAAAAAAAACAAATTTTATTAATTTTTGAAAAATTTTTTAGTATAATTTTTCAAACTTGCAGCCCCATGAGCGAACTGAAGATGCCAGCTCAGAATTTTTTTTATTATTTTTCCCCAATTGAGGATGCCAAACTACTTTTGAGAGGTAACGCGATTAAAAAATGAAAAAAATCTATTTTTTCGAACCACCCTAATTAGAGGACTTGAGTTCCAGCATACAGGGTGTCCCTAAATGACCGCATAAACTCTGCACAGATAGATTCCTCGTTGGGAGTACATAAAAACTGCCCAAAGAAAAATGTTTCCACGTAAAAACTAAATATAAAAGGGTCATAATATTCTTTTTTTTTTACAACTGAATATCCGATTCCTGCATGCAAACATATAAATTTCAAAACAAAATATTCGTTTTACCAAATATTGTTAAAGGATTAGATGCAACTTCCACTTTCTTGAGAGGACGACACAGTTCTTGAGAAAAACACAGAAGATTAATTTACACTATGTACAGGAAAGATCGTTAACTGCTAAAATAATCATCAGCAATTAAGCAAATATCAATCGACACCGTAAACTCAACGGTTACACACGTATCTACATCCAAATAAGCAAAAATACAGCTCAAAAGGCTTACCGTAGTCTGCTTCCCTGGCGTCGGAGAGTGCCCTGTATGCGTACTTGGGGAGGTCGTCTGTGGGGGGAACCCCCCTCTCCTGCAGCTCCGAGATGGCGTGGACATCCAGGCGGATCTCCTCCCCTGCCCCCTCCCCCTTGGCCTGGGACAGCAGCTGTAGGGAGAAAAACAAATTGAAATCTAGTCGCTTCGTTTAGTTTCGACAACTGGGTCATCAAGATTGAATGGAGCGAGACATTTCTAGTCCTGTAGGACAGGCAAAAGTGGTGTTTCCATTGGGTGTACTCCATTTACAGTAAAACTTGTGTATAACAATACTGTCCATAATGATAAACCTACCGACAACAATACAGTAGAATACCTTTATAACGCCGACCTATATAATGCAATTCTCTATAAACCGCACAACTTTTCAGAAGTAAACAATAGGTTTTGAGGTTTAAAAAATACCTCTGTTTTGCCTTGCAAACATACAAATGGTTAGGCAAATTAAATTTTGAAAGTTTTTCATCTTTCCATCTTAATTCAAAGCTTTTAAATTGAAAATTAGTTCTCACAGTAAGCAGAAAATACCAGACGGCTCTTGAAAATGCAGCTGTTATGCAAACCATGAAGCTTGCAGAAGTGCTGAGAGAAGATTTTGATTGTGAAACATTTATTTGTGAATAACTAATTGTAATATGGGTGCTTTAATACTTATTGCAGATGAAACTCATTCTGAAGTGCTAATATATAGATATATTCTGAATATTAGTTTCAAAATTTGTGAAATGATCTGTATAACGCAAAAGCTCTGGTCCCAAGGTGTGCGTTACAACGGTCTTCTACTGTATTAACTTTGCTCTAAGAAAGATAAACACAAAGTTAAAACTAATGACAAGCACAAAATTAGAGATCCTCTAGTGGTAGATTAACAGAAACCAAACGGGAAACGTAAATTTGTTAATTATGTCATCATAAAAGGACTCATTTTCTACGAAAAGTGTTCAAAAGAAAGAAAATATTTAAAAAAAAAAAACCCCGGAAGAATTGTGATTTTTAAAAAATAGATTAATTAGAAATTTCACTATTTTGCATCAATAGGTAATGAGTCTTAGTTTCTCTTTGTTTTTTAAATCTTACCTCGTTCCGTCTCGCTACATTCTGAATTTTTTTAAAAAGACGGAAATCTGGCAAAAGACTGAAAAGACTGACCCTTGCTTGAAGGCCCATGATGGTTAAGTAGTTTTTCTAAACAGTACACGATACAATGCAAATATATATAATACACAAATGTTTTTTTTTTTAAGAAACAGTGCCAGATCTTTCTCGCAAGAGGATGGGGGGAAAAAAACCACCTGTGCTCTTTTCCTGGCCTCTTCGTAGCCCTGGGTGTCCACCTTCAGGTTTTTCTCCTCCACCATGAGCTGGGTCAGGTCCACCGGGAACCCGTAGGTGTCGTACAGCCTCCAGGCCACCTCCCCTGCAAAATCGGGAGTTTGAAGTCACAAAACGCACCATTTCCAACGGATAGCTTTGAAGAGAGACTGACAAAGCAACCCATGTCATAGCCAGACTTAGATAAAATGAAAAGCTTTATGTGAACACAAATCCTAACTGGAAATTTTTCTGCAAATAATTATTTTGCCTAACTCACCCTTGAATAAAGAACTGAATTTATATTCAAATATGAAAGAGGCCAAAAAAAAGTGCCTTAAATCATTTAATTTTTTTTACAATAACATATTGTTTGCTTACTTTTCACCAACTGAAGAAAACTGCCGAAACCGTTATTTTTTTTACACATGTGCTTTAAAAGGCTTTTGGAGAAAAGCTTTAACAGAAATAAACTCTGGGATTTTCTTAAAAATTCCTTTAAAAAAAAAAAAAATTTAAACATTAGCAGTTTGAAAAAAAAATTTCTGCAGAGTCAAAAATTTTCTGCGAACGCCGTTCGCGTGTTTGTCTATATTATGCAAGACTGGTCATAGCGCCTCCCTTCATATGTGCATGCGGTGTTACGAACTGTTGCTGAATAATTTTAGAGCTTATATGAGGCACAAATCTGTACAGATCACGGTTGGCTTTCTGCCGGCAGAAACTAGTTTTTGCCGTGCCAGTGGCAGAAACTGGTTATAACCGGTAAAAAACGGCAGAAACTTAAAAGCCTCATTAATTAACTTAAGTGATTGCTAAATGATATTTGTTTAACACTAGAACAACTGACATTTTCTGTATACCTAGAAAGACTGAAGGGGCCGGTGTGGCCCCTACCCATTTTTGGTGTGAATTATTTTAAAAATTCTTCCTGAGTGTGTCCACATGCCCAATGCACCTTCTTTTATGACTAAATAAAAACTTAGTATGCAATTATTTGTAGTGTTTCTCTCTATACTGGCCAAAAGCTTGGATTAGTTTTTCTTTTCAAGAGCAATGGCTGCCATTAGGCTGGTAAGCAGTCAGTACTGTTTATAGCATTTGGATATCCAACTGGCTGTATAAAGCGAAAGTTACAGGTTAAACTAGAGAGAACGGCCTTTTTTTATGCCAGAACAATTAGGAGAAAGGAACAAAAAAATTTTTTAATTGTACAAAAGCTTAGGGGCCACTGTGGCCCCTCCCGTCTTTCTAGGTATAAGGATCAATATTTACAGTACTATGAGGCGTATGATAAAATGATTAAACAAGCATTCAAATAGTGTCATATAATGAAAAGTCAGGAAGTTACATTACGTTCCGTTAGACATTATCCAAGTTATTAAACAACAAACTATGCGAGGGGCCTGGTTAAAAAAATAAAATCCTATGTTAGTGTCCTTGATTTAGTTCAGAAAGGGAATTTTTCATTTGCTGATGCTCGTAATATCCTTATATATTATTTCTGTAGCCTGTTTTTGGTTTCTACGCCAAATTTCCCTCAATTCTTGATCGATTTCTTTGATTTACACCTTATTTTAAAGCTTATGGTGCTGGCTACTGACGAAAAATAGACCCAAGGTCTGAAAATTGTTTCTTTTAGCCGAAAAACCTGTTTTAAAGAACCAGAATGAGGTTTTCGGTCAAACTTATAACTTTAATTTGCGCTCTGACCGACTGAGCTGAGTAGCTTGATCGGCAGAGCGTTCTCTTCGTAACCAGGAGATTACGTGTTCGGGCCCACGTCCGAACAATCTGCAACAAAAAAATTAGAGAAATATCGCGCATTACATGAACACTGAATTAAATGAATAACAACTATGAGGGAATAGAATAAATGAGAAGGAAATGCTCCTTGCTGATATGAAAACATTCAGTGATTTTGTGCTAAATTACTTCGAAATTGCACGTGTTTTTTTTTTTTTTTTTTTGAAGCTTTGGCTCTGGAAAGAAAATTAAAGCATAATGTAAGCGAAAATATAAGTAACAGGTTTAAGATTTCAGACTACAATAGAATTGTTTTTTGTTCAGAAAAAAAATAATAAATCGTATATTGAAATATATATTCTTCTAATGAGTTTTTGACTCTTTGTACAAATAAATAAAATACTACCTCAATTTGAAGGGTAAAATATATATTTTTCTTCTTTTTGCTAAAAAACAAATAGCTTATCACATTTTTACTACATTCGAAAGCATAGTTCAATTTATTTTGTATTTTAACCGTGCTGTTAAATGATGAACACGTGCTGCCATCTAAGTTATAACGGTTTAAGCAGCCTGCGATAACAAATTGTAAAAATTTTCAAAAATAAAAACATTTTTCTTCAATATCTTATCTCATATATTAATCCCCTCTCATTTTAAAACTTATCAGGCTGGCCAATGACGAAAAAAAGACTTACGGTCGAAAATTCAAGTTTTCGAAATCGCCTCTTGCTGTTTCAAAACCTTGATGCTGCCTGTAGTTCTTATGCATTTTTTAAAGCAAAGTTCTAATGCAGTTTTAAATTTTTTACGTCGCTTTCGGCAAAAAAAAAAAAAAAAAAATAGCCTGTGTGTGTGTTTATATTTTAATAAAGCTTAACAGCACTGGACTTAGTTGTTCGGTTTAATTGATAAGTTTTTTTCGGTAGAGCGTTCGGCTATAAACTATCTGAACTTCGGGCAAGCTTGGGCTGTCCGACATAATATCAAATTTATATTAGTATTACGCATTACATGTGCTCATAACATACACACCTAATAAAATAAATGCAGTGGGAATGCTACTTGGTGTTTCGACTCCTTTATGCAGGCTACAGTTATCATTCGGATAAGTTGATTGTTAATCGAACTGTGTTCTTTGACTACATCCAGACCACTCAACATAATGTAAGCATAAAAAAGTATTAGATTTACCTAAAGAAATCCTTTTTGTGCAGAAAAACATTTTTATTGTATGCTAAAATGTAGATGTTTCTAATAGCAGTGTTCGACCTTTTGTACAAATGAAAAAATACTACGCCCGATTAAAACTACGAGTTTCACGCAGTAAACCTTTAATTTTTTATTCGCGCGAATACGATATAAAGCATTAAAAGTATTATCAACTTCATTAGCAAGAAATTATTTTCTACTCCTCTGCTTTCTGCTGAAAAAAAAAATACATTTTGTCTACGTTCGAAAAATTACACTTAAGAACGGACTCAGTTCAACTGGTTTTGGTTTTGAATTTTAAGTGTTCGATTAAAAGAGAAACATGTGAGGGCATTTAAGCCGTAACGGTTAAAGCAACCTTCTATGTGAAATAGTTCAATATTCAAAGATAAAAACACTTATTTTCAATCAAATTTATTACTTCTCTAGAATGTTTGTTTCAATCGCTACGTGAGATCTTTGTCATTCTTTAATCAAATTCCATGCTTTGCGAATAATTTTAAATCATATCATGCTGGTTAATGACAAAACACAGATGCATGATCTTATTATTATTATTATTATTTTTTGGCAAAAAGCTTTTTTGCTGTTTTTTACTACGCATTCCTTCAATGAATAGCTTTCGAAAAGGAAGGCGCAATTGCTAGGTTTGTTGGGGTGTCGGGCTGTTAGTCAGAATGGCGCCAATTTGAATCCGTGCCAATAAATATCTCTTTAATGTTTCTTTTTTTCCTGTCAGATGATCACATGGGCAGCACTGTATTTGCCACAACCTGTTTTTTCACATGCACAATTATTGCTTTTTCACGAGTCACCACTCAGCCACACTTTTAATGACATTTATGTTTGCATTGAAAATATGTACGATTAAAAGGGGAGCTATGATCAAATTATCACAACGTTGTATTTAACGAGGTTTTGTTACTGATGTCTTTAAATTACATGCCTTCCCTTCTGCGCTTACTTGTTTTTCGGTTCTTCTTCATAATGTTCTTCCTTTGAAATTCATAAAGAGCGAAATGCCTTATGCAACGATTTGAAGCACAGTGCGGAGTTCCGCACGGGTCGACTAGTTTGGATTAATCTAACAAAGGACGAAAAATCACATGGATGCTTAGGAAAGAGGAGTGACATACAGAATTAAACAGGAATTACCGATTGTAATTTGCTTGCTTGTATGCCTCATTTCAATTGCTTGTGATCGAAATTATCATGTGCATCAAGAAGAAAGTGCCAGAATTTTACTTGCCAATATTAACATAGATTTTGTACCTAATGTCACAGCTTTGCTAAACAAATTGGCCCCATTTCTAGGAACTTACTTTTCCAATCAAATTTTTACCACTACCCCACTTACCACATGGTGTACCAGTTTAAAAACATATACATATACAATAGATAAAAGTTTCATAAACATTGCTTGTTCCTTGATGAATTGCCTACTAGCTCTTCTGTTGCAGGAATACTCTAAAGTTTCTCATTTGTACATATTAGATTGAGAAACTGTTTAGATTTTAGAAACCACCTTTTCTAAGAAGCAAATGCAGGGTCCAAACAATGTAACATTTGATTTTAAATTGTGGTAATATCGTAATTAAATTGTGCTTTGGTTAATAATTATTTTTTCCATGCACTTCCTATTGCATGTCAATAATTTAATTTTTTTTCATTTTGTGAGTTTTTGCCAGTTCCTGCCACAAATGTGGCAGAAAGTGGTTTTTGCCATGCCGGTTTTAACCGGTTTCTACCAGTGGTTTTAACCACCTCGGCAGGAACTTGCCAACCCTGGTACAAATAACATGGTTTATTTGCAACTATTCTACAGTTTTGGTAGGCCATCGAAAAGGGTACAAGAAATCAGAATGCTAGCAAATGTGATCTACAGTATACTCCCAATTAATCCACGGAATGTGGCGGCACAGTAACTGCGGAAAAGGAAATTCGTAGATAACAGGCAAAATAGCTAGTGTATGCAACAGCTTGAAAGATCAATAACACTTGCCCATACTTCAATTATAGCTAAAAAGATAAAAGTGTATCTAACGAGCTGATGTGCGCATCATATGACTTCCTTTTACTCCAATTTAATGTCATTTCCCTGTTATTGGCAATGATTAATATGATTCAATTGTTTACTCTCTAAATATCACCAACAGTGGACAAATTGAAACCAGATTTTAAAAAAAGAAAAAAAAATCGCCAAATTTGTCGCCAAGTTGGCGACAAAACTTGGCGATCAAAAGACTGGCGATATATCGCAAAGTGTCCGCCAAATCATAACACCACTTGAGTTTACATCGAAATTAACAATGATTTCCCCCTAGAAAGGGGCAAAAGACCCTCCATAGGAACATCCGAATGCTACCAAAAGGGGAGGTGCACAACTAGACCCCACTAGGAATCTAAGTACCAAATTTCAACTTTCTAGGACACTCCGTTCTTGAGTTACGCGACATACATACACACATACGTACAGACGTCACGAGAAAACTCGTCGTAATTAACTCGGGGATCATCAAAATGGATATTTTGGGTGTCTGTACGTTCCTAGGCATGTATCCACGTGTGGTCGGGTCGAAAAATAAACTAAACATTCATTCGGGGGCGAGTAAAATGGAAATTTAGGCCCATTTTAGAGTGAAAATTTTTTCGCGAATACCATACAGTAGAAGACTGTTATAACGCACGACTTGGGACCAGACCTTTTGCACTATACAGGTTTTTGCATTATATAGATCATTTCACAAATTTTGAAACTTATATTCAGAATATATCTATATATTAGCACTTCAGAATGAGTTTTATCTGCAATGAGTATTAAAGCACTAACATTAAAATTAGTCATTCAAATAAATATATTTCACAATCAAAATCCTGCCCTTAAACTAGCTTCATGATTTGCATAACAGCTGCATTTTCAAGAGCTACCTTTTGTTTTCTGTTTACTGTGAGTACTAATTTCATTTAAAAGCATTGAATTAAGGTGGGAAGATGAAAAGTTGTCTTAAAATTTAATTTACCGAACAATTTTTATGTTTGCAAAACAAAACAGAAGGACTTTTTAAACTTCAAAACCTATTGTTTACTTTTGAAAAGTGGTGCGGTTTATAGAGAATTGCGTTGTATAGGTCGGCGTTATAAAGGTATTCTACTGTACTTCCTTTTTTGTAAAAGGAAGTAAAAGCAACACGAATAATGCCTCCCGTTCTGGAGCCAACGACAAAAGAGAGCATACCTGGGAGGACGTCAGAGTCTATCTTCTTAATGGCTCTTTCCAGAAGAAGCCTTCCTCGATTCAGGGTCTTCAGGAACTGGGCCTCTTCGTCGTTGATGATATCCATGATCTTCGAGAGAAAACAGACGAGATCATCGACACACAACACGGGACAGATCGGTTCGATGGGGGGGGGGGGGGGGATTTTTAGGTTCAGATTTAGATTATGAAAAAAAGATTAACGAAAAGAGATTGTCTATACTGTCGTGCTGAGTCGTATCCGCAACAGAGTTTTAAGAAATTAACCGAGTTAGATGGCTCAACTTAATACAGTTGGCTTTCTGTTTAACGACGGCTTTTCACGGTCCCAGATGGTCGACTGTAGCGTTAAAAGCGTTCTATTTAAGGACGCTTTCTACTTAAGGACGATTTTTTGTGGTCCCTTGAAAGTCGTTAAACAGAGTCAACTGTAATTACCAAAATAGCTCGTCAAGTTTAATTAAAGACATATGCAAGTGCAGGTTTGTAACAAATCAAATTTAGGATTAAAATAACATGCAAGCTCATTTTCTGCCTGCAAACAAGAAAAAGAGCTAAAATAAAATGGGAAGTTTGTACTCAAAGGATCACAGTGTTCATTACTTTTACATTTTAATACTCTTTGACGAAGAAATTTGAAAATAAATTTTCTTTCACAGTACAAATAGAAATGTTGTTTGCGGAAACAAATAAAACCAATATTTAGTATAGCAGGGATCCCGTTAAGGATTTCGAATTGTTCGCCAGTAAATTAGCCAAATTTTTAAAGGGTTAGCCAAGTTTCAAAAGTCTTAGTAAATGACTAACTTTTACTCATTTTGATGTATTTTTGAATATTTAATCAGAAAGGGAAGAACAACCTAATTTTTGACAATTTTTTGAGGATAAGGGCAGTGGTATATCCAGGCATTTTTGTCCGTTTTTGGGAATTTTATGAGAAAAAAAATGCAAATTAAATAGTTTTTCCACAAGTCATATGTTTTTTTTTTTCAAAGGAAAAATGGCTAAAAACAACTTCAAGTGATATTTATCATTCTTTAATAAATTTGAGAGTAGAAATAAAAGCTTTTAACGAAGTAAAGAGTTCATTCCTATCTTACTCCGATGTTTCAGACATTGAACACAATGAAACAAATCTTTATTCAACAAGGCATCCGCCAAAACTTTCTACTTGGTAGCCACGCTGCGCACTCGATATCCAATCAGCGAGAGGCAAACGTCATCCTTCCTCCGATCCGATGGACAATAACGCTTCGATCCGGTGGTCTGGATCGGAGTGGTCCGAGGATAAAACAACTTTCCGTGATTGCCAGTCTCCGAGTTTTGTGAAAGGTTCGTTTTTAGGGGTCGGAATTTTGTGAAGGGTCCGTTTTTAGGGGTCCAAATTTTTTGAACGGACCTAATTTTTATCTAGATTGACATCTGAAGGCACATTTTTTTTTCATTTGTGTATATTTTAGAGAATTTTCTGTTCGCCAATAAATTTGCCAAATTCGAATTTTGTTCGCTGATTTTACGATTTTATCGCATTTGGCGCATTGGAGAATGCTTAACACGGTCCCTGCAGTACACATCCCTTGATTCACATTATTTCTAAATCTTGTATAACACGGTTTCGATATAACACGAAACACGGTTTCGATACAACATGGTACATATCGACATGATTTTTATTATGTACATGATTAATTAGTGTAAAAATTAGTTAAAAAGTTACTTTTAAAAAAGTCTCGTGTAACACGGTTTCGATACCGCACGGAACAAATGAACCGTGTTATACGAGAGACGCCTGTATATTGCAACCAAATTACACATCCGTAAGCAAATCCTGCAAACAGATCAACTAAAATGTATCATGTTAGGTTATATCAAAAAAGGAGGGAGTGTTCTGTCTGAACAAATCTGGTCTGGTCGCTTGTTTTGAACGGAAGTAGTTTAGATCTAAAGACTAGGTGGAGGAAAGGTTTGATATCAATTGAAGGAATATCATGAAATTTCAAAACTTTCAACAGGATGTAAAGCCTAAACCATTTGAGATTCACCAAGAATATTTTTTACCTTTTCTTAAATACACAAAAAAAGTAACCATGCCAAGTTACAAAAAAATTCGAGACTGTGGGTGCTAAGCCACATTTTTTGATTGAGTTTTGCATTTTTTTCTAAAATAAATTAAAGAAATAAAAAATATTATTGAAATGATGAATAAAATAAGCAGATATAAGGTAGTACATAGTAAAAAACCACCCAACAACAAAAATAATTGAAATACTTTCAGGATGCAAAAAGATTGAAATCTCAAACGAGGCATGAAACTTTCGGCGCAGCACGTGTTTGACGTCGTTGGCATGATTCCAAAACGTACGTTTTTGGCAGATATCGCGGAGGATGAAGATTCAAAGGGAAAAAAAAGAAGAAATAAGAAATCGGGGACCGAAAATTTCAAAAAATCGTATTTGTTTCCGATTTTTGAGAAAAATAAGGCCTAAAAGAGGCAAAAAAAAAAAAAAAGGAGGAAAGGTTTTAAAAACCAACAAGCAAAAGCCGGAAAAATCTCATCCCTGAGGAATGTTTAGAAATTGATTTTTTACTTGTAAAGTTAAAGTGAGAGCATTTATCTACATTGAGTAAATCATTCGAGGATTTTTTCCCCTGAAAGTGTAAAACAGCAGAGATAAGTTTTTTTTTTTTGCCACAAAAAAGCCCAACTATGGAGCTGTTAACCGTTTTATGACGGTCAATGACTCATTTCTATAACAGAATTTAAACTCTGAAATTGGCAAACGAAAAGTGAACTCACAGATTCAGGGTCCTTCTTGAGCTCGGGGAAGACGTCACCCTGGAAAGAAAATACGAAATTGTCACCATAACATTCACGTACCAGGGCCCAATACAGGCTGATTTTGCTACCCTTTTTCGGTACCTTCACAAAAATCTTATTTTAAAATCGGTACTTCCACAAAAATCAATAAAATCAGTAGTTTCACAAAAACATCGAAAATTTCACAAAAATTCGCATTCTAAAATATAAAATTTGTTTCTCTATTTGAAACAAAATATACTCATGAAATAAAATTATAAGCAGGTTTATATGAACAATCGCTTAAATAGAAACCTTTTTGTAGTATTTTGACTAATTTTTAGCCGTTGCACACCAAAGTGTATTCATGCAATGTTATCGCAATCTTTAAACATCTGTTTTAAGGAACCGTTTTTCTCATATTTTCCTATATTGTACACAGTACATAGACCATTAAGCTGAAATTACGATGGTATTTTTCGTACTTAGGTTTTCAGCTCCCCCCCCCCAAAAAAAAACCTGTTAAAAATAATACTAGATACATTTACACTTTTCGAACTAAAATTTCACAAAAACAATGCTGATTAAAAAAAAAATTCTCTCACAAAAATAGAATGATGCAATACTTTCACAAAAATAGGTAGCGAGAAAAAAATCCTGGATTGGCCCCTGCATACACTAAATGTCATTTGGAAATTAATCCTTAAGGAGCTACGGAATGAATATTTCCGAAATTGAAAATTTTATCAAGTATGAAATACATTATTTAAATTATCTATTAAAAGTATCAAATACTTTTAATTGATAAATTTCTGTTTTTGAGACATTAGCATTTGTTAGCAAACCAAATTTGCAAATAATTGCTTCACAAATACACTGCAATAGTAAAACATTGCTCTTGCTTTACAATTGCAAACACATCATTTTAACATTTTAAGCTCAATTCTAGAAACAATATACCCGACTCACCTGATGAAATAGATACGTAAAAAATAAACGAACAAGTAAAGTAGTAGCACATTTTTTCAAAAGAAAAAAAAAGAATTAAAAATAAAAAGGTCATTAAAATAAATATATTGTATCAAAAAAAAAATGTTTGTGAAACTCTTTCTTCCATGTAGCGAAAATTAAAAAAATATAGAAAAATGTCCACTTAAATAAACAATTTTCATCCAAAAAAAAAAAGATCAAATCACGAAACCCAAGTATAGAGAGCAACATTTTTGAAGAACATGAAACTGAGGGAACCAAGATACTTTTTCATGTCAAAAGATTTTAGTGTCAGCAGAGTTGTATGATGAAATTAAATGGTATACTGTCTGGACTGCCAATTCATGTCCACCATTTTTCAATGCTAGGCAATTTTGTGTTACTGTACACAAGCTTTAAACACATGAATCTGACATATTAAGGTCACTAACGACTCAAAAAGCACAAAAACTCAACTACAAATAAAAAAATAACCACAACACGCCCAAGTCGGGACGCAAAACGACGGATCGCAAGAAAATGGGGGCTTTCCCCCGATATAAAACAGCGAACGGATTCTCACCAGTATGGAGATGACAACTGGCACCAGGCTGGCAAATACGCCGGGTTTGGCCCCCAGCTTCTCCGTGGCGTATCTCACGGCCCGCCGCAAGATCCTCCTCAGGACATACCTGAAAATTTACAAGTATAGATATAACTAGCTGTGTTGCCCGGCATTGCCCGGTCTAACTTGGAAATAAAAATTGTGTCAAGTGACGTATATTCAACAATCAGGCGTAAAAAATAAATTTAAAAAACAGCATGATTTCCCCTCCAAACAACGGCGACAGATATTAAAATACTTCTAAGACATTAAATCCAGAGAGATGGATTTAAAATGCATAACCATGGAAACACAAAATAAAATAAGTTTAAGGAATTAAAATGCGAAAGAAAATGGTTCACAATTTGAATGGAATCGAGATTTCTTACACTTGATTTAAAAAGGCTCGTAACTTTTTTTCCTTTCGAGATAAAAGCTTATTTTTTCCACCATAGGTCGAGTTAGATCTGGAGTAAAAAAGGTCGCTTTTTCCAATGGCGTCAAAAAAAAAAAAGCTGTGGGACAATTCCTTCACTTTTTATTGATTTATTTAATGAAGAAAGTAGTGCCTAAATTTCAGCTAAGCCTACAAAAATGCGATCTAAAAACGCAAATAACTCCCGCCGTAATAAAGTTAGAGCATTGGAACAAATTGCATAGAATGCGGAAAATTCTTCCCTTTCCAACGATATATAATGTTACTATTTGCGAGTCATTTTTCACCCCCATATTCGAGAATTTATGTGAAAATTGGGCCTAAATTTGAATAAAAAAGAACTATTCATCGAATTGTTTTCGGACTGGTCTGCAAACCTTCTCAGGACTTAAAGGAACAAACTGAAAATTTCAGAAAAATCGGCCGGGGAGTTCTGGAATTTTCAAACACACAGATGCTTTTTGGAGACTTCATTTTATACTATGTAGAGATGTGAAAATATACACAACATAGTCACATAGATCTAAAAGATTGAAACTGAGTCTAACACAGACTTGCAAACCTTACAAAATAGATAAAATATTAAAAATGCTTTTTGAAGGCAGCCCTCCGACAACCCCTAATTCAGATTGAATATTATCCTTACGATTAAATTTATATTGCTGGTACTAAGGTCTAGTACTATGACTATCCCTGATAAACCAGAAGCCAAATCTTCTCTCTCTCTGCATATTGGAACATGCGTTTGAAACAATTAGCGGGCCGAGAAAAGGTAATCCCCCTGCCCCCCACCCCCCAGTTTTTGACCTAGCGATGGCCCTGGTATTCTTTCCTAAATTTAATGACGGTCAGGGTTTGAAATAGGGTACAATTTCTAGGGAGGGGGGGGGGGAATGTCTCCCTTTACTTCAGATTCCAGGGGGGATTTTTTGAATTTGGGGGAGAATTTTTATAAGTTCTGAAAATTTTAATAATTTTTTTATAATTCATTTTTATTTCATTTTTCTATTTATTCATTTTTAAATTATAATTTTTTTAGTATAATATCAACCCCACACACACATTTTCAAATAATTATTCAGTAATTTTGCAATTTTATTTCATTATTTCATTTTTAATAAAATATTTTACAACTAAGTAACATACACTCAATTATTTTTTTAAATAGACCATTTTCTGGATCTAATTATCCGAATGGGGTTCGGTCCTCATTGTTTAGAATAATATTTCTACTGTACAAAGACTTTTTCTCTGACGATCATCAAAAAGTTAAAGTAAAAAATTGCCTATCCCTTTCGAAAACGGACTGTCGTTTCCAGCAGCTTTCGGATCGCATTTCGATCGGCGGATCGGAGTTAGTTGATGTCGGCGGATCGGAATCGGTTGATCGGATTCGGTTGATGTCGGTGAATCAGAATTCGTCGATGTAACTTGAATTGCTTTGAATTGACGAACGCTTTATTAAAATTTTTCCATCTTTCCAAAATGAAAATGGATTTATAAATGTAATACAGACATATTACAACAATATTTCAGCTCAAAATGCTATTTGCTAGCGCTACCCCCCCCCCCCATGAATTTGACTGGAAATTACACTCTAAAAACTTATATTTAACCCGATTCGAAAGCGAGAACATTTTTGGGGGGAATTTGCGCCATTGAGCTTGGGGGAGATCAGCACCCCTGCCGAAGCTGAAACCATAATCGCCCCGTACTTCGAGACGAACGCATTGGGGAACAAAACAAAAATCCCACTCACCCCCTGCCGGTGTTGTCCGGCCTCCCTCCGTCCGCCAGCGCCACGGTGAGGGTCCTAGCGTGGTCTGCCACCACCCGGTATGCCATGTCTGCGCCACTCTCGTCCTCCACCCCCACTTTGCCGGAGTAGGCGGGGGCCCCGGTGGCCTGGGGGAGAGGAAACAGTCAGTGGGGGGAGAAAAACAACAAATGTTTCACTTCACTCCTGCAAATGAGCAACTTGGGAAATCCAAAAAGGGGATTTACCTTCTGTATCGCATCGAATATGGGCACAAACATGTCGGTGTCGTAGTTTGAGCTCTTGTCCTGTATCACAGACACCAGTCGCTCCAGGCCCATGCCAGTGTCCACATGCTTCTTTGGGAGGGGCCTCAGGCTGCCATCGGCCTCCCTGGAAAGACACATTCACCCTCAAAAACATTTGGCATTACAGAAAACTTACATTTAAACAAAGGACAAAATTATAAAAATGGGAGTCTAACAGCGGAGAAATACGGAATAGCTTTGAGATTGTTTCAAACTCAACACCTTTCAAACTAAGGACAAAATTATAAAAATGGAAGCCTGACAGCAGAGAAATATGGAATAGCTTTAAGATTGTTTCAAACTCAACACCTCTCAAACTAAGGACAAAATTATAAAAATGGAAGCCTGACAGCAGAGAAATATGGAATAGCTTTAAGATTGTTTCAAACTCAACACCTCTCAAACTAAGGACAAAATTATAAAAATGGAAGCCTGACAGCAGAGAAATATGGAATAGCTTTAAGATTGTTTCAAACTCAACACCTCTCAAACTAAGGACAAAATTATGAAAGTGAAAGCCTGACAGCAGAGAAAAACGGAATATCTTTAAGATTGTTTCAAACTCAACACCTTTCAAACTAAGGACAAAATTATGAAAATGGAAGCCTGACAGCAGAGAAATACAAAATAGTTTTAAGATTGTTGTTTCAAACTGCTCTTTAACATGTGGAAAGGAATCTTTCCACATGTTGAAAAACAGTTTGAATTTAGTTTAAATGATGATCTAATAACTTGGGACATTTTTTCACAACTTCATAAGAGTAAACTTAAAAGAGTGACTTAAATCCAAAAATGTTTGAACAATGGTGACCATTTATTTTTTACATAAGTTTGGTGCTCTTTCATGCAAAATTTCAAATCATGCCTTGTTTGTCCTATATAGGAGAGACTACAATTGGAATTAATTTCATACATTCCACAACAATAAACAGGATGACTAGAATCTTTAAGAGAGGAGAACAAAAATTTATTAACTTGACAGAACACCATCTGGTAGGGTTGACAAGTTTTTGTCACTAGCGGACAACATTTATTCCCACCTGGCAACATAGGATTTTGCAAGTTTTAGCAAAAGTGACAAGATTAAATTTTTTTTAATCTTCGTGATTGCAAGGCTAAGAGTGCTTTGAAGTTTCCACGGGGAAAAAATTAATTTCTAAAATATTTGAGTTAATTCATAAAAACATGAATGTCTATACAATGGTTGAATCGTTAAGAAAAAAACTCGTCAATACATAGATTTGAACCATTAAGTTATGAGCAATCATAATGCACCCACCTGTTAAACTGTATGAAGACGAGGTTCCATATCTCGAGCACGTCTGGGACATCCTGGTTGACCAGGGGGGCGGCATCCCTGCCCCCCTCCCTGTCGTAATGGATCTCGGAGCAGGGCCCACAGGGGCCCACGTCCCCCATCTCCCAGAAGTTGTCCTTCATGCCAAAGGGCAGGATGCGCTCGGGGGGCAACCTGTCGAAAAACATCTTTTATGAAATATTCTATACCAGTGTCCAATACAGGCTGATTTTGCTACCGTTTTTCGGTACCTTCACAAAAATCTTGTTTTGAAATCTGTACTTTCACAAAAATTAAGTTATAAAATCAGTGGCGTCACAAAAACATCGAAAATTTCACAAAAATTCGTATTTTAAAATATAAAATTTGTTTCTCTATTTAAAATAAAATTTACTCATAAAATAAAATTCTAAGCAGGTTTATATGAGCAATCGCTTAAATAGAAACTTTTTTGTAGTATTTTAACTAATTTTTAGCTGTTTCTCGCCAAAGTGTATTTATGCAATATTATCGCAATCTTTCAACATCTGTTTTGGGAAACCGTTTTTCTCATAATTTCCTATTTTGTACACAGTACATAGCCCATTAAGCTGAAATTACGATGATATTTTTCATACTTCTTAGATTTTTAGCTCCCCCTCCCCAAAGAACGAAACCTGTTAAAAATAATACTAGATGACATTTACACTTTTCGAACTAAAAAAAATTTCACTTGTTCCACTTCTCTTTTACAAAAATTAGGATGCCTCTAAAATTTCAAAAAAAAAAAAAAAAACAATGCTGATAAAAAAAAACTTTCACAAAAATAGAATGATGCAATACTTTCACAAAAATAGGTAGCGAGAAAATAATCCTGGACTGGCCCCTGTATACATTAATTGACATGTTAATTATTAGGCATGGAATCAAACCCATTTAAATGACCATTTCTCTACCATTTTGCATTTCAGGAGATAGAAAACCAAAAACATAAGCTATTTAAACATTTTTAAACCCAAAATCTGAATGAATCGTAAAAATACTTTCTAATTTAGGATTTGGAAAATATTATTAGATTAAAGTGAAAGAATAAATTTTAGCAGAAAATAATATGCACTTTTTCCTAAACCACGCAAGCTTACAAAAACCCAGATAAGGGTGGATATTTTTCATTATAGGTGTGTTACAGCTCATTTTCTACATTTTTTGCCAAATTGGTTGAAATAAACTGCCGATACAATCGTCAATAGTTGCCAAAATCAATAGAGTTGAAATTTAAAATTTAATTTTTAAATAAAGCAAAGCATTGAACAAGGCTAATAGCACATGAAAACAGGACCTCGTAGATCATTTCGAAAAATACAGTAGAAGACCGTTATAACGCACACCCTTTCAGAGCTTTTGCGTTAAACAGGTTTTTGCGTTATATAAGATCATTTCACAAACTTTGAAACTAATATTCAGAATATATATACATATATTAGCACTTCAGAATGAGTTTTATCTGCAATGAGTATTAAAGCACCAATGTTACAATTAGTTATTCACAAATGAATATGTTTCACGGTAAAAAAGAAAGTGAATTATCCTGCACTTCTGCTAGCTTCATGGTTTGCATAACAGCTGCATTTTTAAGAGCCATCTGGTATTTTCTGTTTACTGTGAATGCTAATTTTCAATTTAAAAGCTTTGAAATAAGATGAAAAGATTAAACACTTTCAAAATTTAATTTGCTTAACAATTTTTATTTTTGCAAAGCAAAACAGTGGGATTTTCTATTGCTTACTTCTGAAAACTTGAGCGGCTTATAGAGAATTGCGTTATACAGGTGGGTGTTATAACGGTCTTCTACTGTATATACAATAAAATCCCTCTAATATGGACACTTAACGGGATAAATTTTTTTGTCCAAATTAAAGAAGTGTCCGCAGGAGAGACGTTTAATAATGTTATTTGCATTGGAACTGGAATTAAAAATTGTCCGCATAAGAGAGGTGTCTGTTAGGAGGGGTTTTACTGTAACAGATTTTTTTTTTCAAGACTTCACCAATTAATTTTTCACTGAAGTTTCAATTTAAATTATTTTTAGCTACATTTAATTTTAGTGAGCTGATCAAGTTCAACTACATTTACATGCATCATAATTAAACTTAAAATTAATGTTTTTAAAATGAAAAAAACCCAAGAGATTTTAAGAATTACTTCAGCAAAAAACTTTTATAATGAGATGTTAAACCACTGTTAATGCATATAAGTGATATTAAGTTAAACATAGATGCCATAATAGTGCACCAGGGAGGCGACAGGAACTGGAAAAAAAAGTTCCCTGACTGTTCCCTGATTAAGTTCACCAAATTTCCCTGATTTATATTATCAATGATAATGGTTTCCTTCCCTTGCCCTACCTGAAAAGCATTGCATATTAAATAAAATGTAGTGTTTAAAACCGTTTAAGCCGTTAAATAGTGTATTAAATTATCGACAGAGAAATATTGTAGGAAATCTAAAACAGATACTTTACTTCCAGGAACCAGTTGACATAAGAAATTATTAAGACTACCCTTGAAGACATATCTAATCATGATAAAACTAAAAAAATTAAATGGAAATAATCTTAAACTGAATTTTTAAGCAGTATAATTGTTGCTGCAAGAATAACAAACAAGTGTTAATAAAGTATGAAAGTAATGTAGTTTTTTAAAGTAATGTTACTAACGTAAATAATACTGCTGTGTGTAGAGAATAGGCAGTATCTGCAGAAATTAAGTTTGAGATATTTGAAGAAATGTGTGGTGGATTCAATACGAACAATAGGAAAATGTTGGAATCAGACGGTTTTTTTTTCGCGCCTCTTTTTCAAGCGGAAACCAAATAAGAGAGTACGTACAATAGATGACAAAAATTCAAAAAAAAAAAAAAAAAAGAAAGAAAGAAAAATGTGCAGTTACTGCGCTTTACTTGCACAGGGCAAAATAGACATATTTACGTAAAACAAATTGAAATATTCCAACAACCAGTCATATTGAGCTATTCCCTAATAGGTTTTAATGAATGGATACAGCATTTTAACTATTAAAAATAATAAAAATATATTTACTTATTTACACAACTCAATTTCAAATCATTTCATTGGTTGTCGAAAAAAATCATAGATTACTTTAGTAACAAATCACAATTGAAATGAAAAAAAAAACAGTAATAATTTCAAAATATATATGGTTTTAAAATAAAAGAGTTTTGAAGCCTGAAAAAAAAAAAAACATGCATGTAATCTGAAGTGACAGCGAATAAGACCATGGCAATAAACAAATTTGATTTTCAGTCAAAATTCAATTTTAATACAACAAATAATTGGAAAATTTGTAGGGAACTAAAGTACTCCATTTTGTAAAGGAAAAAAAAAATTTCTTCATTTGATCAATTTTCCCTGAATTTTTGTTATTTTTTCAATATTCATTGATTTTTCCCTGAGTGATAAAAGTTCCCTGACTTTTCCCTGATCTGTTGCCACCCTGTTAATATTTTTAAAATGAAAAAAAATCAAGAGATTTCAAGAATTACTTCAGTAAAAAGCTTTCACAATGAGATGGTAAACCACTGTTAATGCATATAAAGTGAAATTAAATTAAACATAGATGCCATAATAGTACACTATAAATTTTAGCTTAATTTATTCCACCCTTCACACCCTGTTCAACAAAATCATCCATTAAATATCAGTAAAAACTAGAAGACGTTTACATACATTGAAGAAAAAGATAAATCTTGATCATTTTTTCTCTTTTGTTTTCCAATTTATTAATATTTTTTTTGAACCTCTATTTGAGCATAATATTTTCTTATTATGTAATTTAGGTAGTTTACACATTATTCAGACGCTATCTTAAAATATATTCCTTAAGAAATAAAAAGTTGCAAAAATTTGACACCTTTCCTGATGATATTGATGAATGATAACAGGGAGTGAAATAGGATTAAAATTCTTGGTGAACCAACTTTTGACCACAGTTGACCATCCAAAATTTATTTAAATGAAGTAAATTTCTTCAAAAGAACGGGTGTGTTGAGCATTAAAGAAATTGCGGGTATTTATGATGGTTTTGATCAATTCTTTTTAACTATGACCATTTTACCCCACCCCAGGTCATTAACACACATGAAACAAAAAATGCCATTAAGGGGTTACACTACCTCGAAAATGATGAAACGATCAAAAAAAATTGTATTGCTTATTTCAAAAGTAAAACCTATTCTGAACACAGGGGGAAAGTTTCATTGCTTTAGTTCAAATATTTAAAAAGTTATGAGTGGTTTTAGGCCATGCTCGCTATGTGTTCTTATGCAAAAAGAAAAATTTTGAACTGCTTTTTCTCCATGATGGTATTTTTTTTTTGTGTGTTTTCATGTCGGTAGAATCACTAAGGATTTTTTTCTATTAAAGATACAGCTTTTAAGTAATAGTTTTTGCAATTGGGATAAACTATTTGACAAAACTGTGCATTGAATAAGCATTTTATATATTACTTGAATGTTTAGAGATTGTTAAGTCTTTGAAAACCAAATTTTTTTAAAAAAAAAACTTCGATTTTTAACATAATTAATCACAGAAAATTTTCTAATAAACTCATAAGTAAATGAATGCACTGATTTTTAGAGATGATTATAGTGATCATTTAGCAAAAACTTTTTTTAAATTAGTGCAAAAATAAAAAAGCCTTTGGGATTTTAAAAAATTGAAATTTTTCTCTATTTTTTGAATTTTTAAAAAATGTAGGCAAGGTTTTTAAATTTTGAAAATAAATTATTGATTACGAAATAAGTATGCATGTTATGGTTTCAAAGAAATATAAAATTTACTTAAGTTAAAGAAAAATGTTTGAAAGGTACTGCGACCCTTAAGCTATTTAAATCAATTCTGTTCAGCCTAAAATTCAGTGCAGCGTGTTCTTTAGCAATGTAATTTAAAATAACAACAAAAACATTTGAAGTTTTAAAAGAAATTCCCATTTTTATTGTTTACCCAAGTTGAAAAACCTGTATTTTATGACCACTTTACCCCACATGAACAATAATCAACAGGGCATCATGGGAATAGTTGCACTCACCCCACCTCCAGCCAGATGTCTCTGCACTCTGTGTCTGGCTCCAGCCCAGCCTGGGGATCCCCACCGAAGTAGGTCACGTATAGTCTGTCCGCAGAGAGGCCGAACACCTCGGTCAGCAGCTCCCAGGACCAGTGGCAGATCTCTCTCTGCAAGACACATCAGTGACAACTCAGAGAGTACTCTGTACTGTCTGAGTAGCACTCGGTAACTACTCGGACAATACAGAGTACAGCAAAACCTGTGTAAGTTGACCACTTGGGATGCACTACTTTAGTGGTACACTTAAACAGGTGGTCAACTTACAAAGGTTGAGTTATACGATATTACTGTTGCCATCCAAATTTTGCTTCAAAATAGTTGCTTTAGTAGCCTAAATTGTTAAAAAAAAAAGGCGCCTAAATAGTCTCCTCAGCACAATGATTAAGTTGCTTTTTTCACCTATTTAGTTGCTTTTTCCAATATCTTTTTACTATTTACTAACTCAAAAAATACTTAGTGTTACAAAATCACACAACAGAAAATCTTAAAACATAGCTATTTATAGTAAATGCAAAAAAAGGAAAAATCAAAACTTAATTTCTCAGATCTAACATGTGTTTTAACATCATTCAACATTTTTTACTGGAACTACTACTTCAAAAAAGCAACTCTCAGAATAGTAATGAAGTTGATAGTTCCAATATTTTTTAAATACTTACAAATTGAAAAAATACATTGTGTTACACAATCAAAAGATGACTACCTGTAGTAACTACAAGAAAATAAAAACTTATTTTCCCAAACATAATATTTTTTTCAAGATTACCTTGGTTCATTCGCATTTTTTAATGGTACTAATAATAATAGAATTCAATGAAGATCTTGTTTTTTAAAGTCAAGACAAAGGAATTATAAATTGAGTTGGAGTGTGATTAAAACAGAGATTTAAACGCCGTATGATTAAAAATCTTTCATTTAATACTTGGATGACAAAATAGAAAATTTAGTTATTTTTTTATTTTTTATCAATATAAATATCAATCAAACTTTATTTTCTTTTGTTAATGATATGGTTTAGCTTTGTTTCTTTCCGTTCTACAGTTCTTTCTTTTTCTCGTAACTTCTCTGCACCTTCTATCATCCCCTGTGCTACTCTAATTTCTAACAAATCATTTTTATTAATAGCTGATTTTAGTCGTTGATTTGCTAATTTTAATAGCGAATCTGAAGATTCTTGGATTTCTTTTCCTGAGCAGCTATTTTTGCTTTGTCTTCCAGTTGTTTAATTGATTGTGCTTTGCTCTTTATTTCTTCTTATCATTTCATTGTGCTTTGCTTTCTTCTTCTTCTCACGGAATCAGCCCATATCATATGGGCTGATTCCGTGCCTGAGAAAAGCGATCAACTCTGCAGGTTTTACTGTATTTGTCTAATTTATGCTTTCAAAACCTTTTGGCGGTCCAGTGTTTGACCTTCAGTTGCTGATGGCTGTTGCAGAGTTGGTCAGTATAGCGTAGAATTACGTGGACGCAAAATTAAGACATACTTGCCAACCTTCGAAGAAAAAAAAACAGGAGATTCCACTAGATGTATATAGGCGATTCACCAGCGACATATCGTCCCAACAGAAGTATTAAATTATGCTTTTAAATAAAATGAATACTAAATTTGAAGTGAAATGGCGATTTTTCGCAGATGTAAACAAATTGGTAGCAGCAAGAAAAATATACTGCAAAGGAATATACCAAATAATAAGGCGTGATTTTGCTTAAAGTTTCATACATTCCCTTGTCTCTACCAAAAAAGTAGCTACAAAAATTTAATTACTAAAATCCAATAAAATCCGGAAAAAAAAATCAATATATAATGAAAATAAAATATGAAATATGTAGGTATAGGGTAGCACATGTTAAAATAACTTCAAACTTTCCAAATAATTAAAATATTTTCAAGATGCAAAAAGATTGAAATCTGCTGCAATTTTCGGCAAAGGACGTGCTTCGATGAACATGTAACGCGGAAAGCTTAAAAAAAATTACATTTTACTAAATGAGTTATTAATAGGAAAAAGTCTTATTCCTTGACATTGGTAGACTAGAAAAAGGCGCCATCTATTGAGAAAAAAGTGAAACTTTTTGATGATTGGTTGAAAAAACTGCAAAAACGGGAGAAAATTGTAAAAAACGGGAAATAGGGAGATCGAAGCAAAAAAACGGGAGTCTCCCGTTAAAAACAGAGTTGGCAAGTATGTTAAGATCATCTAATTATTTTTTATGCGAGAAGTTGTACTTCAAACCTCAGGACTGCAAGTTTGATCTTATTTGCCACATACTGAAATTTTTGGTCGTAAAACACGACTAATGACTACTTATTTCGAACTCTGCTTTAAAATCCAGCGAGATTCGTGTTAGAAGCAGAACTCGTCATACACAGTACAGTTAAACCTGCATAAGTTGACCACTTGCAGTGCACTACTTTAGTGGTCAACTTAAACAGGTGGTCAACTTACAAAGGTGAGTTATACGATATGGGCTAATTCTGTGCCTGAAAAAAGCGGTCAACTTAGACAGGTGGTCAACTTCACAGGTTTTACAGTAGTTGTAAAAAATTGAATATTGTTCAAGACAGATTTTTGAACTAATCAAAAAGTGCAAGCATATATATACTGCAATCATTTACAATCCAAATTTAAATTTTGAAAATAATGAAGTTTGTTATGCTTGAATGGAGTAAATCTTTATTTTTATCTTCCCAAAGTTAACTTATTTACTTAAAAAGGGGCAAAAAAGGTAAACATAGAAAAGATGAAATTTTTATATTACAGGGTTGCCACGGAAGTTCAAGAATGAAATTCTGTGATATTTCCAGGTTTTCCAGGTGGTTTTGAGAAAAATTCCAGGTTATCGATCTCCACCTTCATTTCGCAACATTAATATATACATCTCAAATTTTGATAAAACTTACCTCATTTTCAAACTTTGCAAACAATGGTTACCAAATTTAATTTCCTCAAGCTGAAATAATCAAAAATATGTACTAAGGGTGGTTCATTTTTTTTTTTCTCTCAGGTCGAGCCTTATCTTTTTTAAACTTGCTGCAAAAGTTTTAGCTTCTTACTCAAATTTTAAGAGGGTGCTCAATGACCCCTTAACTTAACATTAGCCCTAGAATAGAAAAAGTCACTAATTTAGAAACATTTAATTTCCAGAGCTGTTTTTTTTATGTAAGTAATTATTTTATTGCAATGAATATGCATATAACTCGTGTAGATTATAGTGTGTAACATTGTTTTTTCAGTTCAATGTATTTTTTTAACACCCTTCCCATACTTATGGAGTTTGGGGAGGGGGTCGAGCACTGGCTTTCAGTTGGGATAGGAAGTTAAAATTCTTCCAGTATTTTACTATCCACAAGTCGAAAAACATTGAGTGGTGTCCTGTTTTCTAGGAGAAACCTTTTTTTTAAGTGTGTTTTTGAACAACCATAATGTATTAATACAAGTGAAGCAAATAACTGTAATGAAGAATTAATGTAAATGTAGCATATCTAATTTTCAATAGCGAGGAGCCACTGCCTTACATCAAGTGAAAGAACTGCGAAATTAACAATTGTGACATCTGTATCATGAAAATAAAGTTAATTGCTAAAATAATCGGAACTAAAAAAATATGAAACCTAAACTTTTTCAATTATTGCCTTCAATTGTTAGTTGTTGTGGCAACGTTTATCAATTAATCAATAGTTAATCTTTAATTGTTCATGCAATTGAAATTTGCCCAACTCTGCTAGAAATTTTGTTTCGATGAACAGTACCGAGAAATTCATTTCATCGGGGGGAGCCGGCATCGGAATTCCGATTCGGGAGCGTCGGCAGCTACGTCGTCGGTCAATTCGAGAAAAACGGCAAGTGTACGAAAAAACGTACGCTTTGGTGTACGCACCTTGAAGAAGTCCCCGAAGGACCAGTTGCCGAGCATCTCGAAGTAGGTGTGGTGGTAGACGTCCTTGCCCACGTCGTCGAGGTCGTTGTGCTTGCCGCCCGCTCGGATGCACTTCTGGCTGTTGACCGCCCTCTTCAGCCGCCCCTGCTCGCTAGAGGGGTCCACCACCCCCAGGAAGATGGGCTTGTACTGCAACACAGAGACACCATGAGAATCGCTCCGCGGGGAAAACGCAATTCATGAAAGCAGTCGCTCGCAATCAAACTCTGCAGTCTCGATAAAAATGCCATTTCTGTACGCGTCTACCTATTTATCTACAGGTGTTTAGTTACTTGATAGCAGGGTTGTAAGAATTTCAGCCAGGGGTGGTTTTAACCATGGATAAAACTGGCCGGGATAAAATCAGTTTTATCCAGTTTTGGCCACTTAGATAAATGAGTAAAAATGACAACAACGTGTATAAAGTACAAATAAAGTAGTATAAAAGAGTTAAAAACTCAGCAAACAGCTGAGTTTTGCAAACTCAGGCAAACAGCTGCTGTTTGCCGAGTTTTTAACTCTTTTATACTACTTTATTTGTACTTTATACACGTTGTTGTCATTTTTACTCATTCCATAGTACAAAGTTTTCAACTGCTTTTTTACACTTAGATAATTACCAAATTTTAAATGAAAACCAAATAATAAGTTATTAAAAAGAAATGCAAAACAAACCATAATCAATCACCTTTCATTATTTATCTAAATATTACGTTTTACAGCTTGTAGAAATTACAGCATGTTTAGAAGATAAGGTTTACATGAAAAATATACAGTAACATTATAAAAATAACAGAGTAAAACATTGTAAGCTGAATAGATAGGTTTTAATTCTCACACACAAATGCAAAGTATTTCAAGTAATTTTAAAGAATAAATGAGAAACATATATAGGCTTTTTTTTTTAAACAAAACTAAAGATAGAGGGGGGAAACACTTTTGAAAATTAAAAAACAACACTATTGAAAAATTACTATATTTATGTTACAGGCTATTTCGTATTCCTTATGTCTTTTGTTTTAGTTGTGAGCAATTTCAGTTATTAATTTTGAAGAAAGTTGAAATTTGTTCACTAATATTGTTATAATAATGTAAATTACTTCACTAATATTATATTTAATGAACTAAAATTCATATGCTTAATTGAACAACTTCCAACTAACAGATTTATTAGTTGCAAAACACACATCTCTCACATACATACCAATTAGAAGTGTATTTTCACGTAATTTAGTTTTGGCCAGTTCTATGGTGGTTAAATCCAGTTTTGGCCGGTTTTAACTGGTTTCAGCCAGTGGCCTGGATAAAATCAGTTTTGTCTGGCCAAAACTACAACCCTGCTTGATAGGGTCAGTTATAGAAACAGGACACGGTAGGTTTTAAGAAAATCATTACGTTTTCCGAAAGGTACACATTATTTCTCCTGGTAAATACATTCAGAAATAATTTTTTTTAATCAAAGAAAAAAATAATAATTAAAAGCCTCAGCATGAAAATACTCTTTTGTATTTTAATAATGAAGACTGTCATAAAAATTAATGTTTATTGATTCTTCCACCATTCACAGTGGCGTAGCGAGAAAAAATCCTTGGGGGGGGGAGGGGGGTTAATTTTTTAAGAAGTTTAAAGTAAAGCTATGCCCTTAAGTTTATACACACACACACACATATATATATATATATATATATATATATATACATATATATATGTGTATATAAATTTTTGGGGCTCATGGGGGGTTCTAACTCCCCTATCCCCCCCCCCCATGGCTACGCCACTGACCATTCATACATGATACTTCTTTTATTATATAGGGGTAAAAAAAGTTTTTCTAAAGGTGAAAATTTGGCAGTAAATTTTTTTTATAAAGGTCATTCTCCAGAAAACGTAACTTTTAAACACAAATATTTTTCAATTTCGAAACCTTTTGTTTTCTTTTTTTTTCCATTCTTACGTGAAAGTGTTACCTACTAGAAGTAACCATAAAGAATGGCCCAGCTAAGTTTAAATAATTTTACTCATAAATTAAAAAAAAAATTAAAAAATGCCTTGTTCATGGAAATAATTAAAAAAAAATTTAATGAATATCAAAGTAGCATTTTGTTAATTGTGCAAACAACCAGCTATTTTAATGATTAGTGGGAATATAATATTAAGCTCTCTTAATTAAAGTACGGATTAATTAGTAGTTTCAAATGTATGTTAAAAAATAGTATTTAGTAAATTTGAGGATATACTGCCAATTTATATTTTTCATAGAATGCCTAAGATGATGTATTTAACCTCCATCATTTATTTTTACATCACAAATAATGACATTGATATGGTCTGTCACGGAGGTGAGGAATTTTCCATTAATATAGGCCTAATGGATACATTTTTCAGGGAAATATCTTTTTTCTTCGTTGCTACAATCTGCACATGTCAAGCATATGAAAATCTGTTCACTTCTTTTTTTGCATTAATTTACATCTCTGAAATGCGAGTTCACGAGGGTGAGAAGTCAGAATAACTACACTAAGTTTTTACACTAAAATCTATCTTCTTGTTTTTCGACAAAAATCTCACAACTTCAACTATGGCTGAATTTTAATTTTTTGGGAAGGCTCTTGATTTAGGGAGGGGATGAGCCCTTGCTCTTAAGGGGGCGGGCACCCCTGGCATTGGTATGATTCTAATATAGCAATGCAGATTTGAATTAGGAAGTTTTGAAAGTGAAGAAGGTTTTAATAAGTCATTCATTAATAGCCAAAATATATCGAACTGTTTAAAATATTTATGTTCAAGCTTTTACTTAAAAAAAATTGATGGTTCCAATGACCCATGTCATCAGGGATGATGGGGGGGGGGATTAACATCCCTCACTACCCTGATGTCAAGCTTTAAGGGAGGAGGGGAGTCCATGAAATTGTGACAGGGGGGGGGTAGGGTCCGTGAAAACTGTGATGAGGGAGGGGGATAAAGGAGGTGAACAAGAATATGTTTATGAAATATAATGATACAAATGGGATTGGGGGTCTGTGAAACTGTGATGAGGGAGGGGATAAAGGAGGTGAACAAGAATATGTTTATGAAAAATAAACATACAAAGGGGATGGGGGGGGGGCGTGAAAACTGTGATGAGGGAGGGGGAAAAAGGATGTGAACAAGAATATGTCTATGAGAAATAATGATATAAAGGGGATGGGGGGGGATGTCCATGAAAACTGTGATGAGGGATGGGGATAAAGGAGGTGAACAAGAATATATTTATGAAAAATAAACATACAAAGGGGATGGGGGGGGGGCGTGAAAACTGTGATGAGGGAGGGGGAAAAAGGATGTGAACAAGAATATGTCTATGAGAAATAATGATATAAAGGATGGGGGGGTGTCCATGAAAACTGAGGAGGGAATAAAGGAGGTGAACAAGAATATGTTTGAAAAATAAACATACAAAGGGAGATGGGGGCGTGAAAACTGTGATGAGGGAGGGGAAAAAGGATGTAGACAAGAATATGTCTATGAAATAATATAAAGGGGATGGGGGATGTCCATGAAAACTGTGATGAGGATGGGGATAAAGGAGGGTGAACAAGAATATATTTATGAAAAATAAACATACAAAGGGGATGGGGGCGTGAAAACTGTGATGAGGAGGAAAAGGATGTGAACAAGAATATGTCTATGAAATAATGATATAAAGGGATGGGGGGGGGTGTCCGCCAGAAAACTGTGATGAGGAGAATAAAGGAGGTGAACAAGAATATGTTTATGAAAAATAAACATACAAAGGGGATGGGGGGGGGGGCGTGAAAACTGTGATGAGGGAGGGGGAAAAAGGATGTGAACAAGAATATGTCTATGAGAAATAATGATATAAAGGGGATGGGGGGGGATGTCCATGAAAACTGTGATGAGGGATGGGGATAAAGGAGGTGAACAAGAATATATTTATGAAAAATAAACATACAAAGGGGATGGGGGGGGGGCGTGAAAACTGTGATGAGGGAGGGGGAAAAAGGATGTGAACAAGAATATGTCTATGAGAAATAATGATATAAAGGGGATGGGGGTGTCCATGAAAACTGCATTGAGGAATAAGGAGAATTGAATTAAAGAATATGTTTATGAAAAATAAACATACAAAGGATAAGGGGGGCGTGAAAACTGTGATGAGGAGGGGAAAAAGGATGTGAACAAGAATATGTCTATGAGAAATAATGATATAAAGGGGATGGGGGGGGATGTCCATGAAAACTGTGATGAGGGATGGGGATAAGGAGGTGAACAAGAATATATTTATGAAAAATAAACATACAAAGGGGATGGGGGGGGGGCGTGAAAACTGTGATGAGGGAGGGGGAAAAAGGATGTGAACAAGAATATGTCTATGAGAAATAATGATATAAAGGGGATGGGGGGGGAAGTGTCCATGAAAACTGTGATGAGGGAGGGGAATAAAGGAGGTGAACAAGAATATGTTTATGAAAAATAAACATACAAAGGGGATGGGGGGCGTGAAAACTGTGATGAGGGAGGGGAAAAAGGATGTGAACAAGAATATGTCTATGAGAAATAATGATATAAAGGGGATGGGATGTCCATAAAAACTGTGATGAGGGGATGGGGATAAGGAGGTGAACAAGAATATATTTATGAAAAATAAACATACAAAGGGGATGGGGGGCGTGAAAACTGTATGATGAGGGAAAAAGGATGTGAACAAGAATATGTCTATGAGAAATAATGATATAAAGGGATAGGTGTCCATGAAAACTGTGATGAGGAATAAAGAGGTGAACAAGAATATGTTTATGAAAAATAAACATACAAAGGGGATGGGGGCGTGAAAACTGTGATGAGGGAGGGAAAAAGGATGTGAACAAGAATATGTCTATGAGAAATAATGATATAAAGGGGATGGGGGGGGGCAGGCCCGGACTGGCTAGGTCGGCTAATCGGCGATCGCCGAGGGCCCCCAAATGAAGCGAAAAAAAATTTGTAGCAAAAAATGATTTTACAATTCTTTGATTTCCTTGTAACTATTTCAATCTGCTTCCTTATACATTTAGCCAGGATCAGGGCCTGATTACTGATTGTACCAACTAGGCTGTGGTCTAGGTCCCTTGCTTTTTAGGAGCCCCCCCAATGGTTAAAGTTATTTTAGCTAATGACTAAAAGTAAGATTTAACTGCATAGTGGCTCCAAAAAATCTTTGCTTAGAACCTTCCTATATCTTAATCAGGCTCTGTCCGGGATGCTTTTGATCACTCTTTCTGGTTTTATACAAATAGCACACTGGGCCTAATTAAAGCCAGGTAGGGCCCCGGGGCAAACATCATTTTTTAGGTTAGGGGCCCGTAGGGCTTTAAATTCTCTGAATTTGTCCCGTAAACAGGGTCGGATTAACAAATAGGCAACTTAAATCGCCTACGTGTCCCTAACAGAAATGTTCGGCCTCCCTGCAAGAAATCATCAGGGCCCCTAACCGCCCACTGAATTGCCCTCCCCCCCCCCTCCGCTCAAAAAAAATAAATAAATAAAAGAGTGGTTGTTGTTTGTTTTTGTATGCTTCAATTTTGAATTCATTTTTAAAAATATTTTTTCCAGTTTATTATTATTTTAAGATTTTGAGTAGTTATGTGGGACTTTAAATCCTGATTTTTTGGATGTCCATTTCAATTTTAAGTTATATAAGCAAGTAAACAAGAGTTCTCATGACTTAACAGCATTCTAATAATAACTGTTCTCCCCTCAAAAAACCTCAGCCCCTTCCGACAGTGGCTCTCCCACGGAGAGTTTAAGGGACTACTCTCTTAGAGACTAAGCCCCCCCCCCCCCATATTAGGCCTAAAAATGCAGAATTTTACATCTGATTTTCGAAAATTTCCCCGGGGGGAAAACCCCCGGACCACCCCTTAAAATTGGGGATATTCTATAGGCACTTTCAGAAGACTTTTTCGAATCACTTTTACGCGGAAATTTTTTAATGAATTTTTTAAATTCTATGTTTTAAAGTAGGAAATTTCAGACATTGCGATTTTATGAAGCATTTAATTGAGTCAAGAATAGTATATTCAGTTGTTGCTCAGTTTGTTTTTAACCGTTAAGTCCAAGTCGGTGCGTAAACTTACCCCGGACACGGGGCACGTTTACGCATATTTATTTTGACACCTAACGTTGTTCTGTTAGAGTGTTTTGAACATAATGTCTTACCACAGACTGAATAGTGTATAAAGTAAAAACTGAACGAGCATGAAGATAGCACTACATGATTGTAAGCTATAAGATACGAATTTGTAACTCAATTAAAAATTAAAATAGTGATTTTCAAAACTAAATAGTCTGATGATGCTAAAAAGTTTTAAGACAGTTTGGAGCAAAAAAAAAAAAAAAGCGTCAGGGCACGTTTAGAAGTAAGCCACAGTATAAGAACGTGCGTAAAGGTGCTCAGACGTCAACGCGTAAACTTGCCCCGTCGCAAAGCTTGGATTTATTTTTAACGTGCAAAAAAAGTTAATAACATTTCAGTTCATACAAATACAATTCTCAAAAAGGATGAAATTCTACTAATTTTTATATATTTGTTCTTTCTTAACTAAGCATTATTTATTCACAATAAGCTTCAAACCGTTCAACTCAAAATTTACTCGACTTGGGTAGAAAACCAATAATTCTTTCTGCATGCTAGATCGAAGCTCGACTGATGCTCAAAACCTTGCGAGGATATTTGCTAGGGAGCAGCATCAATCTGTTATGACTGTTGGCCCTCCAGTTATAATTCGTTTTGAAAAAAAGGCATTTCGTTGCCCCGGTCTACCCTACTCCACTGAAAGAGGGGTGCCCAAGCTTTACACAGGGTTGGCTTTTTCCCGTCCAAAACTTGTTTTTTTCATCTCGCTGGGAAATACTGGGAAGAAATGGTAAATACCGGGAAAAGTGGTAAATTCCGGGAAAAAACTTCTAAATAACAATATGTAAGAAATATTTTGGCTATCTGAATCTGATGTGTAGAATGAAGGTTAGAAATAAATAGTTATTACAAATTCCCTCTGGGTTTTAAATTATTGTGTAAGAAAGGAATATAAATAAATAAGAATAACATATAACATAAAATTTACTCACAATTCTTTTTATCAATAATTAATTTCCTAAATAAATATTTTTGATCACAATAAAATAAAATTTTTAAACTTAAAAATACCAGCGTCATCAAGAGTAATAACAAATAATTTGTGATGAATTTAAATAAAATTTGCAAAAAGTATCTAAATTAGTGTTTTGTTATATGATGCTAAGATCCAATGTGGAAGTAGAAGACGAAGAATATAAACACGATTATGATTTGTAATTTGTGTATTGTCTATCAAGCTATTATTTACTTAGAATTCAATTTTGATATTTTAAAAGATTGGTTTGAATTTATATTTTTAATAATCAGTTTTTCCCGTGCGGGAAAAACACAGTATTTCCCAGGACGGTAAATACCGGTGGTGGGAAAAACCTTTCCAACCCTGGCCCAGCATCAAAATCCTTCTCCACACAGTCTCCGCTTACAAGGTAAATACAATTTTAAAAAAATAATAAAGAAAAAAATGAAAAACTTTCAATTCAGAAATAACAATAAATAAAATAACGCACATTTAATAGATTTTGTAAAAATGATATGAATTTTCCTTCTGCTAAAGGGTAAGTCAAGTAAAACTTCAAACACATGTTTTTATACATAAATTTAACTTTAGTTTTATTATTTAACATGTCCAAAAAGAAAAAGCAATTTTTGAAACAATAACTTTCTCATATTTTCGCGGGAAAGGGCCCCCGGAACCCCCGTACCAGGGGGCCCCTTTCCAGTACCTAGCCGACCACCCCAGAAGGAGCCAGTCCGGGCCTGGGGGGGGGGGTGTCCATGAAAACTGTGATGAGGGATGGGGATAAAGGAGGTGAACAAGAATATGTTTATGAAAAATAATGATACAAATGGGATAGGGGTTGGGTCCGTGAAAACTGTGATGAGGGAGGGGGAAACAAGGAGTGTGACACCATGCGTTTTTTACAATATGTTTATGAAAAAAAAGCGAGACAGAGGGGGGGGGAGGTGAAGTCTGACAAAGGGGAGGGGGGGGGTTCAAACGTGCTGAAAAAAGTGTGACATCAGCTATATATATGGTCAGACCCAACACGGTAAATGATCCAAATTTTGAGAGCAGAACAACATTTTTATGATGGCATCACAGGGCATCGACAAGGCCACGTTTAATGTTTAAATACCTGATTCATGCCAGCATTGGCGAACAGGAGCGTGGGGTCGTCGTGGGGGATGACCGGGGACGAGTGGATGTATTTGTGCTCATATTTCTCCACGAAGAAGTCCAGAAACTGTTGCCGAATCTCCTTCGACGTCAAATTCGTGTTCATCTTGGTCTGGGAAAAAAGAAATGAAGCAATTATGACTCGGCTGATGCAAGCACGCTACGATAAATAACAATTCTTGCGTCAGCGAGGCGTTTATTGTTCGCTGACAACAATCTGAAACAGTAAGTTCAAGTTACGATGTCACAATGGGAAGGTTTTTGGCAAATCAAACCCGAAAAAAATGTGATCGGTACTCACGGCGGATATATTCAGGTCAATCGGCGTGGTTTTATTGACAGAAAGAACGAACACGTTGAGAGGAAATTGAGAGTGTATTTAGCCGATGTAGTGACGCAGCAGACGCATGCGCGTTGTTCAGATTTGCTCTCTCTGCAACGACGCAATTTAAGAGTGGTTTTCGGGTATGTTCGAATATAGTGAAACGGTTAATCGGTAGCTCTTTCCGAACATATAACCATTAGAAATAACATAAGACTTATAAAATAGTATATTGTTTTTGCGTTTTCAATGAATTTTTTGGAGGATATACATTATAAATATCAACTGAGTTGAACAAGTTTTTTCTTTTAACAAGAATTTTACACAGAAACGGCTACGACATGGAAAGGAGGGGGGGGGGTAACCACGGAGCAACATGCGGTATTGAGATTTTCAGAGCGCTGTGTTTTGAGGGATTTTAACTTTATAGGGGGTGGAAGGGCTTTTATATTCTGTTGAGGGGGACTCCTTAGCGCCGTTTTGAGGGGTACACCATTGGTCTTGGGGGGGGGGAGTACCCCTGTAGAACAGCTTGCACATGTTAACTACAAAACAGGACACACCCGATCCCTTTTTCCATTCCTCTATTAGTATTTCATTTTATCGTCTGCTCATTTTTTATATGTTTATTTACTTTATTCGCACAGTTCCAAGTTCTAATGGATCTTCTGCGTCGAAGAAGCGTCACCTCAGAATGTTATACAACGCGTAAATAAGTGATAAATGTCTATATAATGACTCCGAAATTAATATTCTTCGTCCTCCTCTTGCTCTACTTACGGAAAATAAGCTGTAACGGAGGTAAGTGATTTATTCATTGCATTTTACTTACCATTTTGTATACTCCAGGAGAAATCTCAAGTTTGGTGACCCATTAGTACAGCATTTGTAATGATTTAGACATTTTTGCCCAGAAATAAATTTTTTTTTTGTGCGATGTTCGGTCAAAAATCGCGGTAGTTCTCCAAGTGTCATTACAATGCAAAAAATAATAAAAAAAAACCACATGTGATCATTTTAAATTTTAATCATGAATTTATTCGAAAATATTTCAGTGTACAATGACTTTTGTGGAGTATTTTTTCTCTGTCGCTTCGTTTTTGACGAATTTCAAAAATAAAATCTGGCCATATTTTGAAAAAAAAAAAAAACTACTGGGTTTTATTCAGAATGGTATAGGAATGGTGTGAAAAAAAATTGGAGTTCATATTCGAATTCAGTTTTGCGTTATTTTGGTTTTACTACAAAATTTCAAGGTGTACGAACACTTTTGGGAGCCACTGTATGGTTAAAATATTACTCCAGATAGGCGACACTAAAACAAGGGAAATCTATCAAATTGCTTCAGATTCCCCTTCAATAAAAAGACATACATATCTTTCAGTTAAAAATATTGTGTAACTTTTTCCTTAAAAAAATTTTAATTTTACGCTAAAAATGATTCTGCAATTGATAGGACTCTGAAATAAACTATTTAAGACCTCGGTGAAGAAAGAGAAAGAAGTTCTCTGCTTCTGTTGCGTGTTTTACATTGAAATATTTATAAAAAAAAAAAAGAAGTTCATTTTGAACCTATTCATATTTTGTACATTTTATTACATTTAAAACCTATAAGATGCTTTAAAAAGGAGCTGTAGCATTACGTTTCGGGAGAAAGCGAAGAAAAATCGCTACGCGCATAGCCTTTTAAAAGCTCTTGCGCCATAAAAACAAATGAGGCCCCTAGTTTCAAAACCGAATACTTGCAAAAAATTCGATTTTCTTTTTTTTTTTTTTTTTGCTAATCTTGTAGAGAATCATAAGGCCTATTTGCCTGCTCAATATTAGGTTCAAAAACCGCTTCTTTCCCCCTTGAAATGGGGCAGGAAGGTCTGCCTCAGTTTCAAAACCGGACTTTTACGTCTCCTGTAAAATTTGGTTTTCTACAAGTATCCGGTTTTGAAACTAGGGGCCTCAAATAGAAAAAGTTACCGATTTTGCTGTGTTACCTTAAAAGATATTTATATATTACACCAAAACAATAAATTCTACTCCTTTCACAGTTGATGACAATGCAGAGGAAAAGGAGGTCCACGGGTCCACACTACTGCCGCGCTTTCTGGAAAGAATGTCATCAAACTTGGCCTTGTGCGTGTTTGGACTGGAACAAAACTGATACTGTCCAAGAGGCTCTCGCATACCTACCGAGAATCGGCCACCCTTCAACACTTAACACTTGGATGTCCTTCAGCTTCCTAAATAAAAAAATAGAAAAACACAAAAACAGTAGTTACTGATGCTTTGTACATGGCATCATAAAATAATGCATATCTCTACATAGTATAAAATGAAGTGTCCAAAAAGCGTCTGTGTGTTTGAACTCGCAAAACTCGAGAACTACCCGGCCGATTTCGCTGAAATTTTCACAATTTGTTCCTTTAAGTCCTCAGAAGGGTTGCAGACCATTTCGAAAACAATTCGATGAATAGTTCTTTTTTTATTCCAATTTAGGCCCAATTTTCTCATAAATTCCCGAATATGGGGGTGAAAAATTACTCGCAATTAGTAATATTATGTATCGTTGGAAAGGGAAGAATTTTCCGCGTTCTACGCAATTTGTTCTAACGTTCTAACTTAATTGCGGCGGGAGTTATTTACGTTTTTAGCTCGAATTTGTTTAGGCTTAACTGAAATTTAGGCACTACTTTCTTCATTAAATTTATCAATAAAAAGTGAAGGAATTGTTCTACAGTTTTCTTTTTGACACCATTGAAAAAAGCTACCTCTTTTACTCCAGATCCAACTCGACCTATGGTCGGAAGTTTAACCCTCTATCTCCATTAGAAAAAAAGTTACAAGCGAATGAAATGAAGTTCAAAAATCTGTTCTCTATTCAAATTTTTAACCATTTTATTTTGCGTTTCCACGGTAACGCTTTTTGAATCTATTATTTGCATCTTTCTCATTTTCAATTCTAAAACTTATTTTATTTTGTGTTTCCATGGTTACGCTTTTTAAATCCATCTTTCTCATTTTGTTTTAATTTCTTAAAAGTATTTTAATATCTGTCGTCATTGTTTGGAGGGGAAATTTTGCATGATGATTTTTTTTTCTTTTACTTATGCCTGATTGTTGAATATACGTCACTTGGCACAGTTTGTTTTTTCAAAATAGACCGGGCAAAGCCGGGCAACGCAGCTAGTATTACACAAAAATATTCAATTCTACTCCTCTCACAGTTGCTGACAATGCAAAGGAAGATGAGGCCCCACGGGTTCACATCATCGCCGAGCTTCCGGAAAAGAATCTGTCATCAAACGAGTCCTTTTTTGAACTGGAAGGAAACGGATCTCGTCCCACATACCAACGGAGAATCGGCCACCCTTAAAACATTTTTCACCTGGACTTCCTTCAGCTTCGAGTAGTGTCTTAAATTAAAAAAAAAAGCCACAAAACATAGTAGTTATGAATGCTTTGTGCATGGCATACGAAAAATGAATATATCACATGAAAATAATAAATCTTACTCCTTTCACAGTTGGTGACAATGCAGATAAGTAGGTCCACATCAATGTCGAACTTCCACAAAGGAAGCAGTCTCCGAGCGTTTTCTTCTTTATTTTCAAGTCCTGGAAAACTAATTAATAAATAATCAACTTTTCACCACGACAATGTAAATTTGAAATGTTCGTGCGTACATACTGTTTCTTTTTTTGCGCAATCCATAGTTATAAAGAAAAAACCTTTGCTTTCTTCCAAAAACTACCCATGAAATGTCGTTCATAAGCTAGCCATTATAACACATTTCAGCTTTAAGGGGGTCCGAAACACATTTTGAAATTTTTTTTATTAAATACTTTAGAGTTTTGAAATTTTTTGCAATGATTCACGATCTATTTAAGAAGCAAAATCACAACATAAATACTAAAAAAAAATTTTTTTAATTTAAATTTAATTTGTTCTTTTTAAAAAAAATGAGGTTGCTTTAAATTGCTATAACTCAAAATATTCTTGGTCAATTTTCAATTTTTTTTCAAAAAAATATGCACAAATATCCAAGCTTTAATTTTTATTCGGAGATTTTAAAAATATTTATTCAATAAAAAATAGAAAATATTTGAAGAAAGATTTCGAAAAATTCGATGATACTTTTTTTTTTAAAAAATCATATTTTTTGCAGTAAATGTTTTTTTTCAAATTCACCGAATAAAAATTTAAGTAAACTATTTGAAAAAAATATGCTCCAAATTTCATTACTTTATCTCTATCGGTCTCTGACTTATAAGAGTATGAATGCAAGAAATCGGGAAAAATTGCATCATGGAAAAAAACGCGTTTAAACTTTTAAAGTTAAATACACATTAGTTAGGTGCATGCAAGAAAAATAATTATATCTTTCGTTCTAATTAAGATAGATTCAAGGTTCGAACGTCCTTTTAAGCAGATAGAAACAGAGTAATGTATCAAATGATAAAAAAAAATTGCAAAATTGGACGATTTTTGTGTCCCGGACCTCCTTAAACACTAGTTTTGCTCGTTCTAATGCAATATTTATAAACCATTTGAGGCAGTGAGAAGCAAAAGGATGTAAAAGGCAAAATTAATTTTAAATTATTAATTTATTAATTTATAATTATTATTAATTAATTTATAATTATTAATTTTAAAATTAATTTGTAAATATTTCTGTTAATACATATTTGTGTTTGTACTCCATACTAAACCAATTAAAAAACACTGCGGACAGTGCCTTTGGCGCTCTTTAGTGTGAATTTAATACTAACTCGTGTTGAACTATAGTCAAGATTTTCTTAATATTTTGTTATGAAGTTGTTATGAAAATTAAAAATTTGGAGATGACCAGTACAAATGGGCAAGAGATAGTACTAGTAGCTCTGGTAGGTGCTGCTGTACCAGGGCTACTAGTAAATTAATTTAATGAAAGTCAACCTAGGACATTATCTTCAAATGCGTTTTACTCAAAACTTGACAATGCCCTAATTACATCCCTTTGCTTTCCATTGCCTCACTTGTTCGATTATTCGAATTGTAGAGTATCTCTACATAGTATAAAATGAAGTCTCCAAAAAGCGTCAAAAAAAAAAAAAAAAAAAAAAAATCAATACTGTCTACGGGTCTTCTACAGTAATCTTTATCCAATGTCCCATTCTGCTCTTTATCTCCGTCGATTGAAGCATTAGAGACCTGCAAGAAGAAATGCAGCTTTATTTGTTATTTTTCGTGGAGTCTTATAAAAAGAGAAGATAAAAAAAACTAATACTGTCTTCCACAGTAATCTTCATCCAATGTCCTATTCTGCCCTTTATCTCCATCGACTGAAGCATTAGAGACCTGCAAGAAGAAATGCAGATTTATTTGTTATTTTTCGTGGAGTTTGTTATAAAAAGAGAACATAAAAAAACCAATATTGTCTACGGGTCTTCTATAACAATCATTATCCAATGTCCCATTCTGCTCTTTATCTCCGTCGATTGAAGCATTTGACACCTGCAAAAAGAAATGCAGCTTTATTTGTTATTTTTCATGGAGTCTGTTATAAAAAGAGAACATAAAAAAATCAATACTGTCTACGGGTTTTCCACAGTAATCTTTATCCAATGTCCCATTCTGCTCTTTATCTCCGTCGATGGAAGCATTGGAGACCTACAAAAAAAAAAAAAAAAAAAAATTACAGCTTTCTTTGTTATTTTTCGTGGAGTTCGTTATAAAAAGAGAACATAAAAAAAAAATCAATAATGTCTACGGGTCTTCTACAGTAATCTTTATCCAATGTCCCATTCTGCTCTTTATCTCCGTCGATTGAAGCATTAGAGACCTGCAGAAAGAAATTCAGCTTTATTTGTAATCTTTCGTGGAGTCGGTTATAAAAAGAGAACATAATTACTTACTCAGAAACTGGATACGTAAAATGACGCTTGACACAGCACTCCGGGGAAAACTGGAACACAAGGCCGAGACGATTAGCTTACAAAAACGCAAAATTTAATCGGAAACACATCGCCCGGACACGCAATCAGTGCTGCAGCAACAAATGCCAGCACATTAAAAAATATATCTAAAGTTACATTCCCTTAATTTAACCTTTTGGTAACAAGGAACCAAATTAGCACTGATAAAAGTTTCAAAAACCCGAACCAATCGGAATATTATACCGAGAAGGATTTAGTTTTAAATTAAACTGGACCAACAATAGGTTAATGTCCCCCAATACTTCCATTCCAGGAATATTACTTTCAAAAGAATAACGCATTAATTAGGGGTGCCCAACTAGGGAGGGGGTCATGACACAGACTGCGCCATTGAAGTTTTTAGGGTAAGGGGGTGCTTTGAGGGGCAGGGGTGATTGTGTTCCGGTATTTTACCGAATTTCCGGACGTATTTCCGGTATTTTTATGTCCGAAAATACCGGAATTATGTTTTTTTTTTGTTATGCTTTTATCTCCCTACCTCCGCAATTTTTTAAAAATTATATAATACTCATCAAATATACCTGCACGAGCCTTAAGATGGACACCTATCCCTTAAGATGGACAAATGTCAAGATAATTTTGTATATAACCCATTAAAATTTTAATCAAATGTACACACACTATTTTGACTCTGACTATTGAACTATTTAATACTATGGCATAGGTGCACTTAAGTAATAGGGGCCAAAGATTCCCCCCCCCCCCGTTCTCGCTTTGAAACTTTCAGGTATTTTTTGATGAACTCACAATCACCCCTGGAGGGGTAGTTTTCTCATTTTGGCGTGGGGGGGGGGGGTAGTCTTGCATTTGGGGAGGTCTTCGGGATATTAAGGGGACGCCCTTACTCTTATGGAGGTGGGCACCCCTGCATTAACCAACTAAAAATCAGCCAACAAGCTCAACTTAGTGAACCAATACAGTGCTTGGTGTCCCCCACCAAGACTCACAAAGCCCCAATATCGTCAAGACGAAGCGAGCGAGTACTCTAACTAGCGTCTACTGCGGTAAAAAAACGTGAATTACTACAAACTGTGCATGTTTCTTGTGCATGGGTGATAACTGTGTGTACCTAATAGTGTGTGGTCCTAACTTTAAAAATTTCCTGAAAGATAAAAACATAGAACAAGTTAGTGGACAGGCCAAATCTACCAAAATCGCACACAGAAGTGAATGCACCTTCGAGATTCTGAAAAACCGAAATCCAAAACAGAAAAAAGTTTGCAATTAAATTTTGAAATAAGACGATCTTAATTTGCTTTCGCGTCATCTCGCGCCAGTCCATTAACTTGTCGGGTCATGGGGTGGTTTAAAATCCCTTCAATTCGATCATTTAAAAAATAATAATCCGACATTTCATTGCTTTGCATAACAGAAGGAAGTGTTTGCTAGATTTTAGCGTAAGACCCAAAGAATCTAGGAAATAAAACGCGAAGCATTTGTTGTAAAATAAAAAGTCTTTAAATCATGAAGATGTGCTTATTTTTCCTTCAAATGCATCTAGCAAACACGACCTACAAGAGATCTTACACCATTGAAGCCACGGGTCACTACCGCCAGTCCATACAACCTGTAAGACAAACCTAGACAACGCGTCTGCGCATGTATCTGTGTGTGAGTGACATCAGTGTGTGTCGCCTAGTGTTGTGGACCTAAACCTTTTCATACCTGGCACTGAGCTCCAGTCTTGACTGCTCACGTGGCTTCTCCTCTTCAATCCTGAAAACACGTTATGCACAAAATACAACTCCCATCATAACTTTGAAACAGGCTTCAAGATATAAAACACTTCATATACTTTAAAATCGTGAAAATTAAAATTGCTTTAATGCCTAACATTATTTAACATTGTATTTACTATTCAACTGCACAAATTGACTTTATTATATTTAACACTAAATGAACTGATAACTTTATTTTAACATCCTTCTAATTATACTAATTATAAAAATACAGCAACAGTATTGAGAACTTCAAATGAATTAATTTTTAATCTCTTTTTAATCTTAACTTATATTCGAAACTCCGATTTTAATGCTGCATTTATTACATGCGTAATATCAAAACTGAAACATTTTTCCAAAATTGAGATCAATTGCCAAACACTTATTAAAATAGTCTTTCAATTTTATTTTTAAATGACATATTTAAAATATATATATATATACCGTTCAATTACTTAATTTATGAAGAAACATTTGCAAAGCAATGAAATTTAGTAAAAAACTAGGGATTGTAAACCTTCACCACAGCCCAATCATACATACAGAGCATGAAATAAAAACATTATATATAATACATCACATGAAATTAAAGCATAATACATAACACATCACATGAAATGGGAACACACAGTAACATTATTTTCATAGCATTTACACACAGAAAACAAATCTCAAAAGTAAAATCTTTAAACTTTTGCTAGTATAGAACTCAACTAAACTTAGAAAACCTACATATTCTTAACTTACATCTAATCATGCGTCCTATCAATAGCAGTGTCCAAAGATTTTACTAAGGCTGTTACAAGCCGACATTTAATACTTTTTTTTTCCCTTTCAACACGAATTTAACACGTCGGTAAAATTAAACAGTAATGCACTTTAGCAGTAACAGCCTTGACTGTATTAGGTGCCCAAGAGGCGGGCTAAAGATCTTGGTGGAAAACTGAGGCAAGTTACATCTTTAAAATAATACGAACACATGCAATACCAGTTGGTGAAAATAGACAACTCGGAGGAAAAAAAATCATTAAAATGTTATATAAAATTGCGATAACGTATTTTAAAAAATTCAACTGATTCAAACAAAATTCCTGTTTTAGAGAAACTTTTTTTAAAGGGATATTAGTTTTGGGGAAGTAATTGAGAATGGTTGGCATTTTTCCTTTATAGTAGATTGCCTCTAAATCCTACAGTACTATAAAAATCTAATAACGCTGTTGTGTAACTGCCAACGAAATCATTGAAGAGTTACGACTTAAAGTCGGGTTAAATTTCCTGATTGATGTAAAATTTCAAAAGCTGAAATAGGTTAATGCTCTACATTGAAATAAATTGAATTGTTGAGGCAGCACTGTTACACAAATCAATGGCGTATTTTTGCATCTATCAAGAAAATCAATTAAAAATTCTTAAAAATTCAATTAAAAATGCTTAAAAATTCAAGTAGGCGCCCAAAGTGGGAACCTTTTGGTACTTGAAATGCTAGCGCAATAGCCGAATTTTGTAAAGTCACCATTTTAATCTCACAAGATCGGCAAGGCCAAAAAAAAAAAAAAAAAAAAAAAAATCTCATTCCGAATGGAACTGTTTGCAGTTCCGGGGGGTTGGCGAGTGATAGAGAACCGAGAGGCGGACAACCCCCTAGCAACCTAAAACATTAAAAGTTGAAAACAATTTTTCAATTCAGTTCGAGAACTGGAAACTGAAGATTTTCTACATTTGCCTCATTATTTCGGACCATGACCTTTAAATAAAATGTAAACTACTCACGGCATCCCATAAACGAGGATGGTCCCCCATGAATCCAGAATTTCTCACTAGCAGTCCAGACGAAACGCTCGTAATATGTAGTGGAAATAGTCCGTATGACGTCGGCACAAAAGTCCATATGACGCCGGCACACCAGTCCGTATGACGCCGGCACACCAGTCCGTATGACGCCGGCACACCAGTCCGTATGACGCCGGCACACCAGTCCGTATGACGCCGGCACACCAGTCCGTATGACGCCGGCACACCAGTCCGTATGACGCCGGCACACAATTAAATTATACACTCAGTCTTTACAAAAATTTCACGCCACGACATGTTTCTGACGGCACCTTGTGGGATTCCTGTAAAATAATAATAAAAAATAAATAAAGTACAGTGCAAAAAAGTTAACATTTTCGTGAAACTTCTTTTCTGGTTGGAAAAGAATTACTAGCAAATTGGCTATCTCTAGGCGTTTTCAAAATTAGCTAACTTAAAACCATTCCGATTTACTTTTCGCCACTTCAAATGGGAACTGGAGGGCAGGGGGGGGGGGGGGGGGCTCAGTGCTCGGCAGTAGGATACGCAGCTAATCGCATCATTGAACCATTTTGAAGTTTATGTCTGGAAGCTAATTTTGAAGTTACTATAAAGGCCTTTCTTAAATTGTAACTGCTTTAATATTAATTAGTTTTAAATCACCTTTCAAGAAAATTATTGTCTCGTAAGTAGTACAAGCAGGGTCTGGTTACTGAGTGGGTCAACTAGGCTTAAGTCGAGGTTCCCAGAACGGCTGAAATTGCTTAAGCTAATGGCTAAAAATTTAAATTTCAACTACAACGGGGGCCAATCCCCCCCCCCCCTTCCTATCTAAATAGTTTTACCCAACTACGGCACTGACTGTGTCTACGTGATATAGAACTAATAATGAAAATTTTAAGGACCAAAGGGTTGGAATGAAATTTTTGTAAACAAGTATTCACCGAAATAAAGTAATTTTTAATGTAAAAGCAATTAATAAAAAAGTCCATGAAGTAAAAAATCCAAGAGACAAACAACTTATTTTAACCATTCATTTCTGATTTATTTTTTGAAGAAAAAGTTGCCCCATAAAAATGTCAGAATTGTCTAAATGCACTTTTATGAGTTTCCTACTTTTCAACCACCGAACATTTTATCCAACTATTAAAAAAAATTAATAAGCACCAAGTTGCAACCACTAGAATTGTAAACTAGCACGTTCATATAATCCATTGCACACAATCAGGGGAGTCAACTCAATAAGCCCAAATCGAAATCGACTATCAAGCTGTGCCTGGCCACACTGGGCCATCTAACTCAATATAACTAGATTCTATTAACGCTTAATTAATGGCGCATGAGACCACTATTGTAGCATTCCATCCCGACCGGTTTAATGCCACCCCCCTAGTACTCACCCAGTGGCCAACCAATGGCACTTCTTCCTCGCATGACCATCTGACGCCAGGTTAGTTTTCGACGCCTGCGCTTCCCCTTGCCATCAGGGCTCCTCGTGAGAGCAGTTCTTCTTGGAATCTAGCTCTATATGTTGAGGAGTAAAAGACGCGAAGATGAAAATAGAACAGTGAGCTTCAAATTAAAAAATCAATACTCTCTACGGGTCTTCTACAGTAATCTTCATCCAATGTCCCATTCTGCTCTTTATCTCCGTCGATTGAAGCATTAGAGACCTGCAAGAAGAAATGCAACTTTATCTGTTATTTTTCGTGGAAATTGTTATAAAAAGAGAACATAATAAAAAATTAATACTGTCTACGTGTATTCTACAGTAATCTTTATCCAATGTCCCATTCTGCTCTTTATTTCCGTCGGTTGAAGCATTAGAGACAAGCAAGAAGAAATGCAGCTTTATTTATTATTTTTCATGGAGTCTGTTATGAAAAGAGAACATAAAAAAAAATCAATACTGTCTACGGGTCTTCTACAGTAATCTTTATCCAATGTCCCATTCTGCTCCTTATCTCCGTCGATTGAAGTATTAGAGACCTGCAAGAAGAAATGCAACTTTATTTGTTATTTTTCGCGGAGATAGTTATAAAAAGAGAACATAATAAAAAATTAATACTGTCTACGTGTATTCTACAGTAATCTTTATCCAATGTCCCATTCTGCTCTTTATTTCCGTCGGTTGAAGCATTAGAGACCTGCAAGAAGAAATGCAGCTTTATTTATTATTTTTCATGGAGTCTGTTATGAAAAGAGAACATAAAAAAAAATCAATACTGTCTACGGGTCTTCTACAGTAATCTTTATCCAATGTCCCATTCTGCTCCTTATCTCCGTCGATTGAAGCATTAGAGACCTGCAAGAAGAAATGCAACTTTATTTGTTATTTTTCGTGGAGATTGTTATAAAAAGAGAACATAATAAAAAATTAATACTGTCTACGTGTATTCTACAGTAATCTTTATCCAATGTCCCATTCTGCTCTTTATTTCCGTCGGTTGAAGCATTAGAGACCTGCAAGAAGAAATGCAGCTTTATTTATTATTTTTCATGGAGTCTGTTATGAAAAGAGAACATAAAAAAAAATCAATACTGTCTACGGGTCTTCTACAGTAATCTTTATTCAATGTCCCATTCTGCTCCTTATCTCCGTCGATTGAAGCATTAGAGACCTGCAAGAAGAAATGCAACTTTATTTGTTATTTTTCGTGGAGATTGTTATAAAAAGAGAACATAATAAAAAATTAATACTGTCTACGTGTATTCTACAGTAATCTTTATCCAATGTCCCATTCTGCTCTTTATTTCCGTCGGTTGAAGCATTAGAGACCTGCAAGAAGAAATGCAGCTTTATTTATTATTTTTCATGGAGTCTGTTATGAAAAGAGAATACAATTACTTACTCAGAAACTGGATACGTAAAATGACGCTTGACAAAGCACTCCGGGAAAAACTGGAACACAAGACGATTAGCTTACAAAAACGCGAAATTTAATCGAAAACACATCGTCCCAACACGCAATCAGTGCTGCAGCAACAAATGCCAGCACATTAAAAAATATATCTAAAGTTACGTTTCCTTCATTTCATCTTTTGGTAACAAGGAACCGAATTAGCACTGATAAAAGTTTCAAAAACCCGAACCAATCGGAATATCAGACCCGAGAAGGATTTAGTTTTAAATTAAACTGGACCAACAATAGGTTAATATCCCCCAATACTTCCATTCCAGCAATATCACTTTCAAAAGAATAACGCATTAATTAGGGGTGCCCAACTAAGGGGGGGGGGGGGTCATGGCACTGACTGCACCATTGAAATTTTTAGGGTAAGGGGGTAATTTTCTCATTTTGGCGGGGGTCTTGCTTTTGGGGAGGTCTCCGGGATATTTAGGGGGCGCCCTTACTCTTATGGGGGTGGGCACCCCTGCATTAACCAACTAAAATCAGCCAGCAAGTTCTCTCAGTGAACCGATACAGTGCTTGGTGTCCCCCACCAAGACTCACAAAGCCCCAATATCGTCAAGACGAAGCGAGCGAGTACTCTAACTAGCGACTACTGCAGTAAAAAAACGTGAATTACTACAAACTGTGCATGTTTCTTGTGCATGGGTGATAGCTGTGTGTACCTAATAGTGTGTGGTCCTAACTTTAAAATTTCCTGAAAGATAAAAACATAGAACAAGTTAGTGGACAGGCCAAATCTACCAAAATAGCACACAGAAATGAATACCCCTTCAAGATTATGAAAAACCAAAATTCAAAACAGAAACAATTCAGCATTTTAATTTTGAAATGTGACGATCTTAATTTGCCTTCGCGACATCTCGCGCCAGTCCATTAACTTGTCGGGTCATGGGATGGTTTAAAATCCCTTCAAATCGATAATTTTAAAAAAAAAAAATCCAACATTTCATTGCTTTGCATGACAGAAGGAGGCGTTTGCTAGATTTTAGCGCAAGGCATAAAGAATCTAGGAAATAAAACGCGAAACATTTGTTGTAAAATAAGAAATCTTTAAATCATGAAGATCTGCTTATTTTTGCTTCAAATGCATCTAGCAAACACGACCTACAAGAGATCTTACACCATTGAAGCCACGGGTCACTACCGCCAGTCCATACAACCTGTAAGACAAACCTAGACAACGCGTCTGTGCATGTATCTGTGTGTGAGTGACACCAGTGTGTGTTGCCTAGTGTTGTGGACCTAAACCTTTTCATACCTGGCACTGAGCTCCAGTCTTGACTGCTCACGTGGCTTCTCCTCTTCAATCCTGAAAACACGTTATGCACAAAATACAACTCCTACCATAACTTTGAAATAGGCTTCAAGATATAAAACACTTCACATAGTTTAAAATCATGAAAATTAAAATTGCTAACATTATTTAACATCGAATTTACTATTCAACTGCACATATTAACTTTATTATATTTAACACGAAATGCACTGATAACTTTACCTTAACATCCTTCTAATTATACTAATTATCCGATTATACTAATTATAGAAATTACAGCAACACTATTGAGAACTTCAAATTAATTAATTTTTAATCTCTTTTTAATCTTAACTTATATTCGGATCTCTGATTTAAATGCTGCATTTATTACACGCGTAATATCAAAACTGAAACATTTTTCCAAAATTGAGATCAATTGCCAAATACTCATTAAAATAGTCTTTCAATTTTATTTTTAAATTACACATTTAAAATATATATATATACCGTTCAATTTACTTAATTTATGAAGAAACATTTGCAAAGCAATGAAATTTAGTAGAAAACTAGGAATTGTAAACCTTCACCACAGCCCAAGCATACATACAGAGCATGAAATAAAAACATATATAATACACAACACGAAATTAAAGCATAATACATAACACAACACATGAAATGGAAACACACAGTAACATTAATTTCATTGCATTTACACACAGAAAACAAATCTCAAAAGTAAAATCTTTAAACTTTTGCTCTAGTATAGAACTCTACTAAACTTAGAAAAACTACATGTTCTTATATTACATCTAATCATGCGTCCTATCAATAGCAATGTCTAAAGATTTTACTAAGGCTGTTACAAACCGACATTTAATATACTTTTTTTTCCCTTTCAATACGAATTTTACTCACCGCAAAATTAAACAGTAATGCACTGTATCAGTAACAGCCTTGACTGTATTAGGTGCCCAAGAGGCGGGCTAAAGATCTTGGTTGAAAACTGAGGCAAGTTACATCTTTAAAATAATACGAACACACGCAATACCAGTTGGTGAAAATAGACAACTCGGAGGAAAAAAAATCATTAAAATGTTATATAAAATTGGGATTACGTATTTTAAAGAATTCAACTGAATCAAACAAAATTCCTGTTTTGGAGAAACTTTTTTTTAAAGGGATATTAGTTTTGGGGAAGTAATTAAGAATGATTGGCATCTTTCCTTTGTAATAGATTGCCTCTAAATCCTACAGTGCAATAAAAATCTAATAACGCTGTTGTGTAACTGCCAACGAAATCACTGAAGAGTTACGACGTAAAGTCGGGTTGAATCTCCTGATTGATGTAAAATTTCAAAAGCTAAAATAGGTTAATGCTCTAGATTGAAATAAACTGAGCCAGAACTGTTACACAAATCAGTGGCATATTTTTGCATCTATCAAGAAAAGCAATTAAAAATTCTTAAAAATTCAATTAAAAATGCTTAAAAATTCAAGTAGGCGCCCAAAGTGGGAACCTTTTGGTACTTGAAATGCTAGCGCAATAGCCGAATTTTGTAAAGTCACCATTTTAATCTCACAAGATCGGCAAGGCCAAAAAAAAAAAAAAAAATCTCATTCCGAATGGAACTGTTTGCAGTTCCGGGGGGTTGGCGAGTGATAGAGAACCGAGAGGCGGACAACCCCCTAGCAACCTAAAACATTAAAAGTTGAAAACAATTTTTCAATTCAGTTCGAGAACTGGAAACTGAAGATTTTCTACATTTGCCTCATTATTTCGGACCATGACCTTTAAATAAAATGTAAACTACTCACGGCATCCCATTAACGAGGATGGTCCCCCATGAATCCAGAATTTCTCACTAGCAGTCCAGACGAAACGCTCGTAATATGTAGTGGAAATAGTCCGTATGACGTCGGCACAAAAGTCCATATGACGCCGGCACACCAGTCCGTATGACGCCGGCACACCAGTCCGTATGACGCCGGCACACCAGTCCGTATGACGCCGGCACACAATTAAATTATACACTCAGTCTTTACAAAAATTTCACCCCACGACATGTTTCTGACGGCACCTTGTGGGATTCCTGTAAAATAATAATAAAAAATAAATAAAGTACAGTGCAAAAAAGTTAACATTTTCGTGAAACTTCTTTTCTGGTTGGAAAAGAATTACTAGCAAATTGGCTATCTCTAGGCGTTTTCAAAATGAGCTAACTTAAAACCATTCCGATTTACTTTTCGCCACTTCAAAATGCTCCATTATATTTAACTGGGGGGGGGGGGGGGGGGGGGTGCTCAGTGCTTGGCAGTAGGATACGCAGATAATCGCATCATTGAACCATTTTGAAGTTATGTTTATTTGAAGTAAATTAAAATTATTGTCTTGTAAGTAGTAGTGATGTTCCGGATATCCGAGGGAAAAATAAAAATCTGTATCCGTATCTGTTACTTTTTTGACGGATCTTTTCTATTCTAAAATTTTTTAAATATTTAAAATAAAGACTTAAATTCCGGTTAAATTAGGTTTTATTCCCTATTTAAATTATAAGGTATCATTTCAGAAGCCAACAGCCCTCTGAGACTGTTTTTTTTTTGTTTTAAATTTTTTAGTTTAATATCAGTTTTTGTTATTGATGTGGGGTTTTTGTTTTTCTTTATTTTGGTTTTCTCCCGGCATCCTTCAAAAAAAGTGAGACAAAAGTCTCTATTTACTGTTTGTAAAGGTGTTCCCGGCTCTGTTATTCCGTCGGTCGGAGTAATTAGGGTGAAAATGGGGTCAACGCTGCATTTATGCTGAAATAAAATGCAAAAAATTATTTCTAGCCTATCCAGTAGCAGCTTTACATTCTTGCTCCTGTATCCTACAACTACCGAGCAAGCTAGAAATAAATTTTCACATTCTATTTAAGCATTAATGCTGCGCTGACCCGTTCCTTCCAACTCTCCATCAATTTTAACAGAGATTTCTTCAAAGAGTAAATCATAGTCTTTATTATATTTTCGCCGTAGATGACATTTTTTGAGGAAATAGTGTTATTATAGTGACGAGAATACCTTCCGTAATACATTTTACACTTGGATAGTTGAATTGGGCTAAAACATTTTGAGATCCGTATCCGTATCCGCGGATCTACTTTTTTAACGATCTGACACATCACTAGTAAGTAGTACAAGCAGGGTCTGATTACTGAATGGGTCAACTAGGCTTAGGTCGAGGTTCCCCAAACGGCTGAAATTGTTTAAGTTAATGGCTAAAAATTTGAGTTTCAACTATAACGGGGGCCTAAAAAAGCGTTTGGCCTTGCGCTAGATTATATCTTAATCGGGCCTTGGATCAAAGTATTCTAAGCTAAGCTTTTTTGACCTAACGCAGTCACCAACCATTAACCCCCCCCCCCCCCAATCCAAATATTTTTATCCAACTACGGCACTGAATATGTCTTAAGTGATATAGAACAAAAATAAAAATTTAAAAGACTAAAAGGTTTGAGCGAAATTTTTGTAAACCAGTATTAACCAAAAAAATAATAATAATAATAATAATAATTTGAATTTTGACATCTTGAATTCAAATTATGTTTTTCGCAATCACGAGTGTGTGTATGTAGGCGTGTGTGTTTGTGTGGGGGGGGGGTATGTGTGTTTGTGTGTAGGGGTATGTGTATGTGTGTGTCGGCATGTGTGTTTGTGTCTGTGTGCTGGCATTAGTGTGCGGGTAGTTGTGTATATGAATGTGTGTGTGGGGGGGTATGTGTACGTGCGTGTAGGCGTATGTGTTTGTGTCTGTGTGCAGGCATGAATGTGTGGGTAGTTGTGTGTATGTGTTTGTGTATGTGTGTGTGTATGTGTGTATGTGTGTGTGTTTGTAGGACATGGATGCAACCTGGAGACGGCTTTCGCTATAGGAGCAGCATCGTGAGGAGCCGGTCGACGGTGATGGTGCGGAGGGTGGCGGTGGGAAAATAAAATGATAGGACCTCAAAACAGTCAAGTGAGAACAATAAACAATCGTGATTGCTCAAAAAAAAAAAAAGTAATTTTCAACGTAACAGCAACTGATAGAAATAAGTCCATGAAGTAAAAGAACAAGAAACAACCATCCTATTTTAACCATTCATTTATGATACATTTTTTGAAGAAAAAGTTGTCCCATAAAAATGTAAGAATTATCTAAATGCGCTTTTACGAGTCTCCTACGTTTCAAACATCCGAACATTTTATCCAACGATTAAAAAATATTTAAATAAGCACTGAATTACAACCAATTGATTTTTGAACTAGCACGTTCATATAATCCGCCATCTATTAATAAAATGAACTGCTTAACATGAAATAACAAGAATACTTTAAGGGGGTCTAAGGACCTTTAACCTTCAAAATTTTCGATTTTCTGGAAAAAATATAGTATGTTATGCATATATTAATTCTGAACAATTTGATACCTTATTTAGTACCATATGCCAAAAACTTTTCAAGTTACCGTAAAAATGCGTAAACTTCCCCCCATAGAGAATTATGTTAACAGCAACTGTTTAAGCCTCTTTTCTCAGGTGTAGATTTCTTCGGTTTTCTCGTTTTGCGCGCATGATATCTCAAAAAGTTTCCCCATACATTTCCGTCAAACTTCTCATGCATGTTTTTCTGGTATATTTTTATGATCTGAACCTAAATTTCAACTAAAAATAAAAGTTAATCTTTAAAAAAAATATTTTTGCCCAAATTTTGAAACTTTTCGATATTAGCTTATAAAATTTCAAAAAATAAATAAACAATTAAAAAATAAATGAATAAATTTAGGTTCAGGTCTTAAATATAAACCAGATAAACATATATTAAAAGTTTTACGAAAATATATAAGAAACTTTCTGAGATATCATGCGCGGAAAACGAGAAAACCGAAGAAACCCGTCACCTGAGAAAAAGAGGCTTAAACAGCTTCTGTTAACATAGATCACTACGGGGAAAGTTTACGCATTTTTACGATAACTCAAAAAGTTTTTGGCGAATGGTAATAAATAATGTATCAAATTGTTCAGAATTAAAATATGCATAACATATATTCTTTTCCAGAAAATAGAAAATTTTGAAGGTTAAAGGTCCTTAGACCTCTTAAAACGCCATTTTTTCAAAAAAGCTGCCGATTCTTCACTAGCGCTGATTTGAAGCCCAAAATGTAATAAACTAAAAGGATCAAAGTACGTCTAACAGCAAACACATTAATAATTATCTTTCATTCTTTTTATTAGCGAAACTTATTCGACAGCGTTTAAAACAACAGCAGATGCTCACATTCCCAAATGGCTGTTTTTATTTTACTTGATCGGAGGCTAAGTGTTTATTTATTTTTTTTTAAGCGGGCCAGATGGGTATGTTTATATTGATGTAATTTCGACGACGTCTGTTGCAGTGGCTTTTGCAAAGTGCGATATTTTTTCATCATTAGACCGTATCAGAGCATTTTACGTCGAAAAATTATAATGAATTCTTTTCCATGCTGAAAAATTAACTTATTCTATTATCACATCGACGTAAAAAGAAAATGCAAACTTAATTTTAAAAATAGCAGCTTATACGTATGAGTTTTTGAAAAATAAGCTTATGAAAATAAACTATTTTTACATTGAAAGATGGTTTCAATGCTTTGCTATTTTTTAAAAAATAGAACGCTTTAAAAACAATTAGTTGATCTTTAGTATTTTTACTTCCTTTTACAAAAAAGGAAGTATTTATTTGCGAAAAAAATTTCACTCAAAATCGGCCTTCATTTCCATTTTGCTCACCCCCAAATGAATGTTGAGTTTTTTTTTCAACCCGACCACACGTGGATATATGTCTAGGAACGTACAGACACCCGAAACATCCATTTTGACGACCCCCGAGTTAATTACAACGAGTTTTCTCGTGACGTCTGTATGTACGTATGTATGTGTGTATGTATGTCGCATAATTCAAGAACGGAATGTCCTAGAAAGTTGAAATTTGGTACTTAGACTCCTAGTGGGGTCTCGTTGTGCATCTCCCTTTTTGGTTGTATTCGGATGTTCCAAAGGGGGTCTTTTGCCCCTTTTTGGGAGGAATTCATTGTTCATTTCGATGTAAACTCAAGTGGTGCTATAATTTGGAGGACATTTGGCGATATATCGCCAGTCTTTTGGTCGCCAAGTTTTGTCGCCAACTTAACGACAAATTTGGCGATTTTTTTTTTAAATTTTTTTAATCTGGTTTCAATTTGGCCATTGTTGGTGATATTTAGAGAGTAAACTATTGAATCACATTAAAACTGCCAATAATGAGAAAATGACAATAAATTGGAGTAAAAGGAAGTCATGTGATGCACACATCAGCTCGTTTTCTGCTGGAGCTGGCGATTTAAAGTCTGAACTCAGCTTAAAACACAGAGTAAGGAAAAGGATTGGTTCTATTCCTTGCTATGGATTAACTTAGATTGATTCTTTTTATGGCGAAACTATCAAGTAATGAACTTTTTCAAAAAAGTAATCCCCATCTATAATAGGTTAATTTTAGTCATAATTTCAAAACAATCTTGAATTGTAAGAAATAGCAAATTTTCTAAATTATAAAAATATTCTATGTCTTTACTAATAATAAAGTAGAAATTCCCTCTGTCTGTCAGGATCTCTGTGATACGCATAGCGCCTAGACCGTTCGGCCGATTTTCATGAAATTTGACACAAAGTTAGTTTGTAGCATGGGGGTGTGCACCTCGAAACGATGTTTCGAAAATTCGATTTTGTTCTTTTTCTATACCAGTTTTAAGTTAAAATTTTTCAGAGTAAATTATCACAACGTGGAATAGTAAATTACGAAATCATCATAACGTGGACCCGTAACATGGGAGAACCATTTAACATAGCCAATTGGCGAGGACTTCATCATTCATTATTTTTTAATATGCAGGCGAACCAAATGACCTTTTGATTTTCTACAACGGGCAAAGCCGTGCGGGTGCCACTAGTATTAAATACATTTCCAGAACCAGGGCTGCGGAGTCTGAGTCTGATTTAGGGGTAAAGGAGTCGGGAACCGAAGGTTTAAAATTTCAAGAGTCGGAGTCAGAGTTGGTCATTTTCCCTCAAGTCCACAAATCTGCCGGTGCTTGCGGAATCGAGTGAGTCTAAGGCTCTAAAACTCAAAGCCACTATTTCTCCTCTAACTCCGCAACCCTGTCGAAAACACGTAAAAGTACTATTTAAAAAAAATAACGCTTAACTGCGCTGACTGCATAATTTTACAAAACTGAATGCAAAAAGTGGGTAAAAATCTTGCTTCTTAGGAACAAAGATTCAAAAACTTTTTGATAACATTATGTGCCCTCCCCCCCACACCATGAGTGCCCATACCCACCCCCAGTTAAAAGGCGGACATCCCCCTCCCCCCCCAATTTGCCTCAACCCTCGTTCCCGTTTTAATTTTAGTTCTCTTTTTTACTTTATTTTTTAAAAATATTTTTTATTTATTCATTTTTTAATTTTTTGAGCAATCATGATTGCTTATTGCTTTCATTCGACTGTTTTGATGCGCTATCATTTTATTTTCCCGCCAGCACCCTCTGCAGCACCACCGTCGACCGGCCGCCTCACGATGCTGCTCCTCTAGTCATAGCCTGTCGTCTCCAGGTTGCGTTCATATCCTATAGGATATGCGCATACATACACACACTCACAAACACATGCACACAAGCATACATAGACACCTACACATACACACACATACACACACGCATACATACAGACACCTACACATACAAACACACACACACCTACAAACACAAAAACACACATACACAAACATATGCACACAAACACATATACACACGCATACATAGACACCTACACATACACACACATACAGACACCTACACATACACACACATACACGCAAACACATACACACAAACACATATACACACGCATACATAGACACCTACACATACACACATACACACACGAATACATACAGACACCTACACATACACACACAAACACACACACACAACTACCCACACACTCATGCCTGCACACAGACACACATGCCTACACACATACACATACCTCCTACACACAAACACCCATACCCCCCCCCACAAAACACACATGCCTACACACACACACACACTCGTGATTGCGAAAAACATAATTTGAATTCAAGACGTCAAAATTCAAATTTATTTTTATTAATTTTTATTCATTTATTTATTTATTTTTGATTACTATTTTATTAGAAAAGTTCTGTGCTACTCCAAGGACACATACACACAAACTAAATAAATAAATGAAATAAAATGTGAACAAAATAAATAATTTGAATGAAAAAATAAAATAAATTTAAATGAATAAATAAAAAAATTACCCCTCCCCCAAATTTTGATGGCGCAATGTGCACCATAATTCCCCCCCCCCCGCATGGGCACACCTGCCCCCCCACCACACACACATAGCATTAGAATTTTAACTGGATTATTTAGAAGTTTCAGTTGACGATTTAAAAAAAATAACGTAGATTCGGATGCTTTTTTTCCCCTTCCATTTATTGAATCCATAATATGTGTTTTCAAAATTTTAATTAATGCTTTCAAATACACTTCAAAATATTTCAAAAGTATAATTTGTTTTAAGCTTTTTAATATTATTTTTAATAAAAGTAAGTCATTTTTTCCCTCCACATATATCTGTGATTGTCAAGTAAGGAAAAAGACTGTTCGAATTTAAAAAAAAGTGCGTTAAACTTGTTTCAAAATTTTCTATAAAAAACTTAAGCTATTCATTTATTTTTAAACTGAAAAAATATAAGAACTATATATAATGCATACACAGATAAATAACGTTTTAGTATTAAAAACCACAATAACAAAACTTTATTCAATTTCTAAAATATTCCAGACGTTCCATTCCATTCATTTAAAGTATGCGTTGAAATTTTCAAACATTTCAAAATAGTTACTAGTTTAAAAAAATTTCAATTAAATTTATTGTTTATAAAATAATTGCGATCCCACAACTATGTTTCTAACACTGTTCTTTTTCGAACAGCGAAAGAACGCTGTTCGAATAAACAGGGAAAGAATACAAAGTGAAACTGTTTTTTCCATGCGAAAAGTTCCAATGAAAAAACCGCTTAAAATTTTCTGAATGAAATTTTCCATAAAAAATATTGCTTGTCAAAATGAATTAATTCAACTAACTATAAATGCAGACTAAAAAACCAAAAGTATTTGAAAGAATTCTATACTATAAAAGAATGAAACTTTAGGCTCAGTTAGAGCAGTCTGTACTCACCCGCACACAGATCAGAATGGCGGGAATTCGGAAAAAATGTTGTTTTTATATCCAAGAGTAGCAGACGATCGGCAACTAATGTCGGTTCAGTTCGATGTGTTTGTTCAACATAACGATATTTTTTTTCTTTTTATACTTTTTTTTAAAAACAAATTTCTTGATTCGAACAACATTTAATTATCTTTAAAAAATATACACTTTAATAATGGTCAAACTCCTTGCGTTCGACGAAATTCACCAGTCGATCGGTAAGTAACTGGTTACTAACCGCAACGTTCTATGACCAACCGGTTACCGCATCGGTTACCATTCTAAGCAGTTGATTGGTTGATTGGAGCACGTGATCATTAACTGTCACGTGATTAACTAACCGGTCGCTACCGGTCGTGCTCGTCGAACGTAAGCACTGTTTAAATTTGTTTACTGAATATTTTATTTTAATGAAACAAAAAAAAAAAAATAATTTGAATTTTGACATCTTGAATTCAAATTATGTTTTTCGCAATCACGAGTGCGTGTATGTAGGCGTGTGTGTTTGTGTGTGGGGGGTATGTGTACTGTGTGTAGGGGTATGTGTATGTGTGTGTAGGGGTATGTGTATGTGTGTGTAGGCATGTGTGTTTGTGTCTATGTGCAGGCATTAATGTGTGAGTAATTGTGTGTATGAAAGTATGTGTATGTAGGGGGTATGTGTATGTGTGTGTAGGCATGTGTGTTTGTGTCTATGTGCAGGCATTAATGTGTGAGTAATTGTGTGTATGTGTGTGTGTATGTGTAGGTGTCTGTATGTATGCATGAATGTGTGAGTAGTTGTGTGTATGTTTTTGTGTGTGTGTGAATGTGTAGGTGTCTGTATGTATGCGTGTGTGTATGTGTGTGTAGGTGTAGGTGTATGTGTGTATGTGTTTGTGTATGTGTGTGTAGGTGTATGTTTGTGTGTGTGTGTGTAGTTGTGTATGTATGGGCGTGTGTGTAGGACATGGATGCAACCTGGAGACGGCTTTCGCTAGAGGAGCAGCATCGTGAGGAGCCGGTCGACGGCGATGCTGCGGAGGGTGGCGGTGGGAAAAGAAAATCACAGGACATCAAAACAGTCAAATAAGAACAATAAGCAATCGTGATTGCTAAAAAAAAAAAGAACGGAAACCCGCATGTTAGTCCGGCCCCATAAAATCCCCATGGTATCTAACTAAATCCCCATAAGGAAGGTTTTCCTGTAAAAAATCTAGTTTTCGTCGGATTTTTACCAAATTTGGCACAGAGGTCCTCTGAGACTCGGGAATTTACACAATGGTTTTAGCCCCTCTATGGGAGGGGGGGGGCAACGACCATGGGGGTTCTCCTTATAAAAACCACGTTTTTGTCGATTCTTTTCCAAATTTTACACAGATGTTTTTTGATGCTCGTCAATTCAAGCAGGGTAGTTTTCCTTCCTCTATGGGGGGGGGGGCAACCCCCATTGGGGTGCTCCTTATAAAAAACAAGTTTTTGTGGGATATTTTCTAAATTTGGCACAGAACTTATTTCATGCTCAGGAATTCTCATTGGGTAGTTTTCGTCCAGCTATTGCGGACTGGGTTTTTTTTTTTTTGTTTTTTTTTTTTCAAAAACCAGTTTTTTTAAGATCTTTTCCAAATTCGGCACAGAATTCCCTTGATGCTCGAGAATTCCCCCGTTTTAGTCCCGCTATACCTCCGCGTGCCTTTTTGTCGGATCTATTCCAAATTTGGTACATTTTTCTTTTGATGTTTGTGAATTTCCATAGGGTAGTTTTCGTGCCAAATTTGGGAAAGATCTGACAAAAGTTTGGATTTTTGAACGGAAAACGCGCCCAACGGACTATTTGCCGCCTATAGCAGGAAGAATAATTTAAATTGCTTGAATTACTCGCAATGTAAGGTTGGCGATGCATCACGATGTAAAAATCTTACATCTCCCAGCCCTACTGGGAATATAGAAATGCTACTTCCTCAGCAGACATTGGGTTCTGGAAGAATAAGACATAGGTCACTTTTATGCACAGTTACATCAATATTTGCTCATGAGAAAATTGCTGGGGATTTACTTCTTCATTGCGTTGCATGAAAAAATTCCAAAAAAAAAAAAAAAATAATAATAATAATTTGAATTTTTACATCTTGAATTCAAATTATGTTTTTCGCAATCACGAGTTTGTGTGTAGGCGTGTGTGTTTGTGTGTGTGGGGGGTATGTGTGTTTGTGTGAAGGGGTATGTGTATGTGTGTGTAGGTATATGTGTTTGTGTCTGTGTGCAGGCATGAGTGTGTGATTAGTTGTGCGTATGAGTGTTTGTGGACGTGGAAGCAGGGTATGTGTATGTGTGTAGGCATATGTGTTTGTGTGTGTATGTGTTTGTGTGAGTGTATGTGTAAGTGTCTGTATGTATGCGTGTATGTGTTTGTGTATGTGTTTGTGTGTGTATGTGTTTGTGTGAGTGTATGTGTAGGTGTCTGTATGTATGCGTGTGTGTATGTGTTTGTGTATGTGTGTGTGTTTGTGTGTGTGTGCGTGTATGTGTGTGTGTAGTTGTGTATGAGTGTGTAGGCGTGTGTACGTAGGATATGGACGCAACCTGGAGACGGTTTTCGCTATAGGAGCAGCATCGTGAGGAACCGGTCGACGGTGATGCTGCAGAGGGTGCTGGCGGGAAAATAAAATCATAGCACATCAAAACAGTCAAATGAAAGCAATAAGCAATCGTGATTGCTCAAAAAAAAAAGGATTTTTTTAAACTAATACCATGAATGTTAAAGAAATCTTTACTAATAATAAAGCTGAATGTCCCTCTGTCTGTCAGGATCTCTGTGACGCGCATAGCGCCTAGACCGTTCGGCCGATTTTCATGAAATTTGGCACAAAGTTAGTTTGTACCATGGGAGTGCGCACCTCGAAGAGATTTTTCGAAAATTTGATGTGGTTCTTTTTCTATTACAATTTTAAGAACATTTTCTCGAATAAAATTATCATAAGATGGACGAGTAAATTACGAAGTTACCATAACGTGGAACCGTAACATGGGCAAGCCGATTGGCGAGAAATACACCATCCATTATTTGTAAATATACAGGCGAACCAAAAGATCTTTCAATTTTCTACTACGGGCAAAGCCGTGCGGGGGCCGCTAGTATTGCAATAAAATGGACAGCTTTAAGCTTGTATATTTTCGTTCGAAAATTAGATATAGAGAATGAAATTAGATAATCTTGAGAAATTCTTACCTTTTTCTTTTTTCAATCGATTATTTGTCTTATTCATTTTGCTTCTATGTAGAATGCTTGTTTGGCGAAATTTATGTTTAATACAGGAACTGTATGATTGCATGCAGTACATACTTCATACTTTGGAGTACTTTGGTACATACTTCATACTTACCTGTCTGGAACTTCAAGGGAAGTTATGGCCAACGCTAAGACAGAATTGCAAGTAAGAGATTCAAAGGTATGTTATGAAAATAGTGACTAGCGTATCGAGCAAAGTTTGCTAGTTTTCATCATATAGTTTTTATTTTAATTTCATTTTTTTAATTGAAATTTTACATAGACATTTTATTTTGTCTACAGCAAAAACCATTACTCTAACTTAAATTTGGACTTACTGGTAGTACATCTATGAAATGCTTCTGATGGGAATTCCTTTTTTTTTTTGTTGACAATTCCTTGAGGCAGCAAATATGGCAATAAAATTAATGCTGCATTTATTTCAGCTGTAGAAACTATGTATAATAGAAAAATTCATAATTATCACAAATCAGGTAACACAAATTAACATAGAATTTAGCGTACTAAATGTGAAAACAAACAACAAAGAACGCTTTATAATTGTTATTATTTTCAAACATGCTGCTATCTTACCTTTTTTAAAAAAATCAAGGTCACCTTCAATAACCTATTTTAAATTTGGGAAAAATTGAAAAAATGTTGAAAATATTTAGCTGCGAAGCACAAAGATATAGTTCTTTATGGAAATTAATATTTTCTTTGTAACTTAAAATGCTTTGTATTAAATTAATACTTACTTTACTTCCTGTTTTATTTTGCGAGTAAAACCATTCAAAAGAGAAAAAAAAAAGAAACAGACTCAACAAATAATGAAGTATTGATACAACATAAACATGAGACAGCTGCAGAAGGGAAAGACATTACATAAACAACATGGGGTGCGACTTTAATAAGTCCGGTCAACGAGCTTAACAAAAAAAGGGGGGGGGGGGTATCATTTCCGAACCAAAAGCTGATAGCCAGTTGGCATTTATTTTTTATTGCATTAAGCGCTTTGTTTCCTTGATTTTTATGGGCTTGTTTAAAAGGTTGCTAAACAATTAAAAAATATTTTTTATGAACACTTATGTGAGATAAAGTTCTTAATACTTTTTTATTATTAATTTCTTCAAAATCATATTTTATTTTGCTATTAAAATATTTCGTGTAGTTTTGTTAAGAATTAACTATAGTGGATCTATTGTTTTCCCATTTCAAAATATTACTCTTACCTAATGGGTACAGCAATATTTCATTGAAAATGATAAGTGTTGCGTACACTTTTGGGAGAGAGCTACTGTATAAATTATTATTGTATTGAATAAAATATTACATGTAGAGTGGAAGAAGAAAAAAAATATCAATACTTAGAGAGGGGTGGGGGGCGGCATATTTGTTTAAGGGAAAAAAATGCAGAGTAAAAAAATTTTGAATTATTAAACAAAAACACTTCGTTCACTAGAATTATATCAGTAAAATTCATGAAGAAGAATGAAAACACATAACCATGTAACATATTCAACATTGAAATTAAAACCTCCAAAGTTCTATGCTATTTATCAAGGCGATGTACAGTCGGATCCCGACTTAGGCGAGGGATGCGTTCCAAGACTCCTCGCGTAAGTCGAAATTTCGCGTTGGGGAAAAGTGTTGTGTATGATTTTTTTATTAACATACCCAATCATTTTAAACACCTTTCAAACTGTTTTAGTTCATTTTTTAACTATATATTACCGTTTCTTACATAAAGAGATGAATTTTTATCGTATTTAAAAAAAAGCTGCATTATGCAACATAAAATACTGTTCGATGCAGAAAATCAATGATCAATGGGAGGGAGAGACATAAAAATAAAATAGTACGGTACGTACATGTGTAGCAGTAATAAAGCACTGCACTTTAAGGATAATTTTCAGTAGATACAATTAGTTACATTTATAACTTAAAAATTGAAGATGATGATTTATGCTGCGCAATCTGATCGTCATTCTAATTTATGTTTAAGTACAGTAGCTTCGTATTTACTTTTATAACATTTGCATCTATGGTAACACCCCTCTTTCAGGGTCTCTATAATCTACAACACAAGAGCAGATTCCGATTTCGTATTGTTTGCATTTTGCTTAAACACTAATCTGCGAGCTTCATATTAAAACCAAAGTCTGGACTTATACGGATTGCCTTCTCTTGACTTTTAGTTGTACGTATGAAAGATTCACTCATACTTTATTGTCGTGTTACCTTCGACCCACTTTCTAGTTATTCAAGCGTATCAAGAATCTTACTTTTTCATAAATTGTTGTAAATTTTCGCTTTTTGTTTCCATCTCCAAAATTTAGATGAAACAGCGTGCCTATGTGCCAAGTGTTTCACCACCATTCATATTTATTAGAAGTAAAAGAAAAATGAGGAGTGGTTATATATACACACTAATAAAGCTTTGTTTATAGTGCGGCGTGTGGGAACTTATTGCGCAGTGATGCTGAAAAGATGAAAGTACATTCACGAAGTCAATGTTTAGTAGTTAATAACAAAGCCGAAACTTAGCATGACGAATCCGTTTCAAATATTTTGGTGTTGAGAGCGAGAAATTCGCTTTAGCTTCCAAAATTTCTGCTCCTGAAAAACAGCATTATAGCCATTTCGCGTAAGTCGGATCGCGTTGTAGGGGGAGTCGACTCTATTTATCATCTGCGTTTCTGTAGCTGTTTTGGAATTTTTTATGTAAATTTAAATTCGTAAGATTGCTTTGGTCATCTCTGTCAATTGCCTAACGGGGGAAATAAAGGAAGACTTCTGTTGAGGGACTGGGTCTCACACAAATGTCCGCTTATTAGATATATCCGCTGATTAGATGATATTAAAGGCTTTATCGCATATTGCGATCCTTCTTTAAAAAAAAAAAAATAACAATCGCAATATCATCAAGCCTTAGGCATAATAATCGCGAACGACAGGATCCAAGAAGCGAGGAGTGCATTTCATTTCAATCTAATTATTAGTTTCTCCGGACTCCGTGGCAACGGCCGCCAAGCGTGACGTCACGCAGCCCCCATTTGCGTTGCCTTGCAAATGGGCCGTCCGGTAATGAGGCGCTATTCCCGGACGCGTCCGGTCACGCGCCGCCGGGGAAGCGCCCTTTGCTTTTCCATATTTAACGGAAACACGTGTTACCCGGACTTGGGAAGCGATTTTTAAACGATCGAGCTGAAGATTCGAGTCTGCGGATCCAACGAAAGATAAGTCGCTCGATAGTGTCGTGTGAATGAATATATATATATATATATATATATATATATATATATATATATATATATATATATATATATATATATATATATATATATATATATATATATATATATATATATATATATATATATATATATATATATATATATATATATATATATACAGGGGTGGACAGGCCAGGTCGGCTAGTCGGGGATCCCCGACTGGGCCAACCGTCGAGTGGGCCACTTCAAGCAATTTTTTTATTGAACTTAATACATTTAAATAAGCGTCAAAAAAAAAAAAAAAACATACAATTTGTTTACTCTATGTGAAAAAAGCTCTTGGAAAAGGTTTTTTCTTTTTTTTCCATCCTAAGCAGGGACCAAAGTAAATAGCCGAAGTTCACACGTGCAAATGCTTTCCTCTCTTATCCACTTTCTCTCTAATTTTTAGAGCTCTGGGGCCATGGCTCCCATATTGAGGAAAAGGAAGAGGGCCAGAGAAATCGGGGTCCAACGCGGCCTGAAAAAGGGCCCGGAACGAAAAAAAAGCGTTAAAAACGAATATTTGATACATGAGCAGTGGCGTGCACGGAGCCATGTTGGCCCGGTTCCGAGCCTGAAGGAGGTCCGAGATATTTTAAATGAGGGGTGAAATATACGTAGGGACGCTGGGGTAAACAAGTTAGAGGGGGCCCGTAAAATTCAGTTGTGACGGGCCCCAAAATTTCTGTGCACGTCCTTGGTATTCACTAATTGTGACAGATTCAACTAAATGCCGTCAGTTGGCAAGATATTTCATTGGTCAATTGTAAATCATCGCTCTACGAGTCTGGAATTAGAAACAGGAAAAATGTCGACTAAGAAGAGAGAGAGAGAGAGAGCTCCTGAACACACACATAGGCGGATTTAGGATTGAGTTCCAAGGGGGCAAGGTTTTTGTTTGTGAGCAACGTTAGTTGTAATCAGTAATCAGGACAAGCGTTCCGTGAAAATGAATCTGGTCAAAACAACTGAGCATGGCGTTGCGACCGGTTTGAGGTGCCATCTGGGAGTGTAAACTATCTACGATAGCGTTTTTGAGCGGCTACAACCATTTTAAACTATATTTTCGCTGTTTAGGCCTTATTACCCGACAGGCCTTAATACCCGCACCTACCTTACTTTTAATAAAGTAGACGGCTCGCATAATGATTCTTATTACAAAAATAGACCTCCAAATTTTTTATTAAAATGTGTTGCTGCTGTAAATATGGTACATACTGTACAGAAATGAGCAAATTAGTATTCATGAATATTAAGACAGAAAGTGAATCTAATTATTTAAAGAATTATTCAATTTAAAATATTCATGATAAAAAGAATCAGTTTTATCAACAGAAAGGTCTCAATCAAAATACAGTGAAATCCCGTTACAACGAACTTCAAGGGACCGCAAACTTTGTTCGTTGTAACGGAAATTTCGTTGTAATGAATTAAAATAATGTAGTGGCAGTTATATAGGGACTGAAAGTGTAGTTCGTTGAAATGGAAATTTCGTTGTAATGAATTAAAATAATGTAGTGGCAGTTATATAGGGACTGAAACTGTAGTTCGTTGTAACGGGAATTTCGTTGTAATGAATTAAAATAATGTAGTGGCAGTTATATAGGGACTGAAAGTGTAGTTCGTTGTAACGGGAATTTCGTTGTAATGAATTAAAATAATGTAGTGGCAGTTATATAGGGACTGAAAGTGTAGTTCGTTGTAACGGGAATTTCGTTGTAATGAATTAAAATAATGTAGTGGCAGTTATATAGGGACTGAAACTGTAGTTCGTTGTAACGGGAATTTCGTTGTAATGAATTAAAATAATGTAGTGGCAGTTATATAGGGACTGAAAGTGTAGTTCGTTGTAACGGGAATTTCGTTGTAATGAATTAAAATAATGTAGTGGCAGTTATATAGGGACTGAAAGTGTAGTTCGTTGAAATGGAAATTTCGTTGTAATGAATTAAAATAATGTAGTGGCAGTTATATAGGGACTGAAAGTGTAGTTCGTTGAAACGGAAATTTCGTTGTATTGGTATTCGTTGTAACGGAGTTTCACTGTAGTACCTAAAAAAATTTATTGCGTTGAAAATAATCAAGCTTATGAAAACAAAACTCGTTGTACAAACACATTCAATTTGTTCTATTCTAAAGCAACATTTCCTGTAGTTAAAGATATTCTGTCTGACTATGCTTTGTTTTTTCTTCTTTTTTTTATTCATCAGCAACTTGAAATAAAATGTTAGTTTATGTTTTCGGTATTTAGAAATAGAATGCGTATTGCTTGTTTATTCTATCCCAGCAAAACAAAATGGCGAGCTGCTACCAGCTGTTGATTGCCATCACCTGGTGCTTGAAGGTTTGCTGCGTTTAATATTCCCGCGCAGATGTAACAAAGAAAATAGACTGGCAAAAATCAACTCATTGAATTGAAAACGGATGGGGAAAGAAAAATAATATTAAATGGAAGCGTTGTCTTAAGGAGTTAAAAATATCTCCCGGTGTTTTTTGTACTAAGAAAAATATTCGTCCTGTAACGAATTGTTTGAACACAGATTTTTTTTTTTGAGCAATCACGATTGCTTATTGTTCTCACTTGACTGTTTTGATGTCCTTTGATTTTATTTTCCCACCCTCTGCAGCATCACCGTCGACCGGGTCCTCACGATGCTGCTTCTATAGCGAAAGCCCTCTCCAGGTTGCATCCATGTCCTACACACACGCGCATACATACACAACTACACACACACGCACACGCACGCCCACACAAACACATACACACAAATACACCTACACACACACGCACGCACACACATATACACACATACACCTACACACACACACGCACGCACACACATATACACACATACACCTACACACACACGCATGCACACACATATACACACATACACCTACACACATACACACAAACACCTACACACACACGCACGCACGCACACACATATACACACAAACACATACACATACACCTACACACATACACAAACACATACACACATACACCTACACACACACGCACGCACGCACACACATATACACACAAACACATACACATACACCTACACACATACACAAACACATAGACACACAAATACATACAGACACCTACAAATGCACACACACACAAACACATACACACACACATACAAACAACTACTCACACATTCATGCCTGCACACAGACACAAACACATATGCCTACACACTCATACACAGACCCC